>NC_057399.1:9210360-9492001 GCF_019320065.1 Cervus canadensis | reverse complement strand
GGAGTTTGGAAGCTTACCTTCATCTGCAGTTTTCTGGAAGAGTTTGAGTAAGATAGGTGTTAGCTCTTCTCTAAATTTTTGGTAGAATTCAGCTGTGAAGCCATCTGGTCCTGGGCTTTTGTTTGCTGGAAGATTTCTGATTACAGTTTCGATTTCTGTGCTTGTGATGGCTCTGTTAAGATCTTCTATTTCTTCCTGGTTCAGTTTTGGAAAGTTATACTTTTCTAAGAACTTGTCCATTTCTTCCAAGTTTTCCATTTTATTGGCATAGAGCTGCTGGTAGTAGTCTCTTATGATCCTTTGTATTTCAGTGTTGTCTGTTGTGATCTCTCCATTTTCATTTCTAATTTTGTTAATTTGGTTTTTCTCTCTTTGTTTCTTAATGAGTCTTGCTAATGTTTGTCAATTTTGTTTATTTTTTCAAAAAACCAGCTTTTAGCTTTGTTGATTTTTGCAATGGTCTCTTTAGTTTCTTTTGCATTTATTTCTGCCCTGATTTTTAAGATTTCTTTCCTTCTGCTAACCCTGGGGTTCTTCATTTCTTCCTTCTCTAGTTGCTTTAGGTGTAGAGTTAGGTTATTTATTTGGTTTTTTTCTTGTTTCTTGATGTAAGCTGGTAATGCTATGAACCTTCCCCTTAGCACTGCTTTTACAGTGTCCCATAGGTTTTGGGTTGTGTTTTCATTTTCATTCATTTCTATACATATTTTAATTTCTTTTTTGATTTCTTCTATGATTTGTTGGTTATTCAGAAGCTTGTTATTTAGCCTCCATATGTTTGAATTTTTAACAATTTTTTTCCTGTAATTGAGATCTAATCTTACTGCACTGTGGTCAGAAAAGATGACTGGAATGATTTCATTTTTTTTGAATTTTCCAAGACCAGATTTATGGCCCAGGATGTGATCTATTCTGGAGAAGGTTCCGTGTGCACTTGAGAAAAAGGTGAAGTTGCTTGTTTTGGGGTGAAATGTCCATAGATATCAATTTCGGTCAGCTGGTCCATTGTGTCATATTTAGGTTTGTGTTTTCCGTTGTAATTTTCTGTTTAGTTGTATCTATCCATAGTTGTGAGTGGGGTATAAAGTCTCCCACTATAGTTTACTATTATTCCTCTTCATACTCGTTAGTGTTTGCCGTACATATGTGGTGCTCCCTATGTTGGGTGCATTAATATTTTATTAATGTTATATCTTTTCTTGGCATTGATCCTTGACATTATATAGTTGTCCTTCTTTTGTCTCTTTCCAACATCCTTTATTTGAAAGTCTATTTTTATCTGATATGGAGTATGCGACTCCTGCTTTCTTTTGGTCTCTGTTTGCATGAAATTATTTTTTCCAGCCCTTCACTTTTAGTCTGTATGTGTCTCTTGCTTTGAGGTGGGTCTCTTGTAGACAGCATATATAGGGGTCTTGTTTTTGTATTCATTCAGCCAATCTTTGTCTTTTGGTTGGGGCATTCAACCCATTTACATTTAGGGTAATTATTGATAGGTGTGGTCCCGTTGCCATTTACTTTGTTGTTTTAGATTCACGTTTATACAACCTTTCTGCATTTCCTGTCTAGAGAAGATCCTTTAGCATTTGTTGAAGAGCTAGTTTGGTGGTGCTGAATTCTCTCGGCTTTTGCTGACTCCATTTTAAATCTGTATCTATATATTTTAAGTTCAGTGATACTAAAAGCTTGCAAGTGCCGATTCTCAGAGGTAATGTTGTGCAGGGTGGTTATGTATTAATTTCTTCATGGCTTTGTAAGTCCAGGTTTATCAGACCTCACACCTCTTCAAACACTTGCCAGTGTGCATTCCTCAAACACCAGTTTGAACGAGATGTCAGCTGTCACAGTCACTTTCAGACGAGGTTAACATCACTGAAATCTTTAAATGGCTCTCCAAAACAGTGCTGGGAGTGAGGATGGACAAACGTCATTCCAGCCACAGTTACTGCACAGATGGGACCCGAGCAGTGCTTGCAGTGTGTGTGTGGTATATGGCTTTTGAAAATACAGTAACTGGACTGTGCCTGTGTCATCATCTGCTCTGATGATTCAGGTTCCCTGTACTTTTCACTCTTTCAGTTACAATTACCGTTTCAGTTACAAAACCTCTCTCTCATAGCGTGCCATGAGGACATCTGACCTGAAAGAGGTCTTGACCCAGCTGAAGCAGCAGCCGTGAGAGCCGGCTGACAGACAGCGCTCGTTTAGATGTGTGTGTATATGTGTTCAGCCGTTCGTTTCTGTCTGACTCTTTGCAACTCTAAGGACTGTGCCCACCAGGCTGCTCTGTCCACGGGATTTTCTTGGCAAGAATGCTGGGGTGGGTTGCCATTTCTGCCTCTAGGGGATCCTCCCAGCCCAGGGGTGGAACCTGCATCTCCTGTGTCTCCTGCAGGAGGACTCTTCACTGCTGAGCCACCGGGCGTGGCTACTCATGATCCAGAATGGTTATCATTCATATTTGTTCTGTTGTTTAGTCGCTAAGTCATGTCCGACTCTTTGTGACCCCCAAAATTGCAGCTCTCCAGGTTTCCCTGTCTTTCATTGTCCCCTGGAGTTTGCTCAAACTCATGTCCATTGAGTCAGTGATGCCATCTAACCATCTCATTCTCTGTCATCTCCTTCTCCTCCTGCCCTCAATCTTTCCCAGCATCAGGGTCTTTTCCAATTAGTCAGCTCTTTGCATTAGGTGGCCAAAGTATTGGAACTTCAGCTTCAGCACCAGCCCTTCCAATGAATATTCAGGGTTGATTTCCTTTAGGATTGCTGGTTTGATCTTGCTGTCCAGGAGACTCTCAAGAGTCTTCTCCAGCACCGGAGTTTGAAAGCATCAGTTCTGTGGCACTCAGCCTTCTCTGTGGCCCATCCCTCACATCCATGCATGACTGCTGGGAAAACCATAGCTTTGACTATGTGGGCCTCTTTCAGCAAGGTGATGTCTCTGCTTTTTAATACACTGTCTAGGTTTGTCATAGCTATTCTTCCAAGGAGCAAGTGTCTTTTAATTTTGTGGCTGCAGTCACCATCCTCATTGATTTTGGAGCCCAAGACAATGAAATCTGATACTGTTTCCACATTTTCCCCATCTGTTTGCCATGAAGTGATAGGACCAGATGCCATGATCTTCGCTTTTTGAATGTTGAGTTTTAAGCCAGCTTTTTAGTCTCCTCTTTCACCTTCCTCAAGAGGCTCTTTAGTTCCTCATCACTTTCTGCCATTAAAGTGGTATCATCTGCATATTTGAGGTTGTTGATGGTTCTCCTGGCAGTCTTGACTCCAGCTTATGATTCATCCGGCCCGGCATTTTACATGGTGTACTCTGCGTATAAGTTAAATAAGCAGGGTGGCAATATACAGTCTTGACGTACTCCTTTCCCAATTTTGAACCAGTCTGTTGTTCCATGTCCAGTTCTGCTGCTGCTTGTCCTGCATACAGGTTTCTCAGGAGGCAGGTAATGTGGTCTGGTATTCCCATCTCATTAAGAATATTCCACACTTTGTTGTGATCCACACAATCAAAGACTTTGGCATAGTCAATGAAACAGTAGATTTTTTTTGAGGGGGGGAATTCCCTTGCTTTTTCTGTGATCCAGCGTATGTTGGCAATTTGATCTCTGGTTCATCTGCCTGTTCTAAATCCAGTTTGTACATCTGTAAGTTCTCGGTTCACATACTGCTGAAGTCCTAGCCTAAAGGATTTTGAGCACAGTCTTGCTGGCATGTGAAATGAGTGCAACTGTATGGTAATTTGGACGTTGTTTGGCATTGCCTTTCTTTGGGATTGGAATGAAAACTAACCTGTGGCCACTGCTGAGTTTTCCAAATTTGCTGGCATATTGAGTGCAGCTCTTTAATAGCATCATCTTTCAGGATTTGAAATGGCTCAGCTGGAATTCCATCACCTCCACTAGCTTTGTTCATAGTGATGCTTCCTACGGCCCACGTGACTTCACACTCCAGGCTGTCTGGCTCTGGGTGAGTGACCACACCGCCGCCGCCGTCTGGGTGACCGCACCGCCGCCGCCGCCGCCGTCTGGGTGACCGCGCCGCCGCCGTCATCTGGGTGATCGCGCCGCCGCCGTCGTCTGGGTGATCGCGCCGCCGTCGTCGTCTGGGTGATCGCACCGCCGTCGTCGTCTGGGTGATCGCACCGCCGCCGTCGTCTGGGTGATCACACCACCGCCGTCGTCTGGGTGATCACACTGCCGTCGTCTGGGTCGTGAGGATCTTTTTCGTGCAGCTCTCCTGTGTGTTCTTGCCGCCTCTTCATCTCTTCTGCTTCAGTTAGGTCCTTGCTGTTTTTGTCTTTTACTGTGCCCATCTTTGCATGAAATGTTCCCTTAGTATCTCTAGTTTTCTTAAAGAGATCTCTAGCCTTTCCCATTCTGTTGTTTTCCTCCATTTCTTTGCATCGATCACTTAGGAAGGCTTTCTTATCTCTCCTTGGTCTGGAGCTTTTCATTCAGTTGGGTATATCTTTCCCTTTCTCTTGTTGCTGTTCGCTTCTCTTCTCTTCACAGCTATTCACAGCTATTTGGAAGGCCTCAGACAACCACTTTGTCGTCTTGTGTTTTCTTTTTCTTGGGGATGGTTTTGGTCGCCACTTCTGTACAATGTTATGAATCTCTGTCCATGGTTCTTCAGGCACTCTCTCTCCCAGATCTAGTCCCTTGAATCCATTTATCACCTCCACTGTAAAACCATAAGGGATTTGATTTAGGTTATACCTGAATGGCCTAGTGGTTTTCTATACGTTTTTCAATTTGAGCCTGAATTTAGCAATAAGGAGCTGATGATCTGAGTCACAGTCAGTTCCAGGACTTGTTTTTGCTGACTGTATAGAGCCTCTCCATCTTCGGCTGTGAAGAATATAATCAGTCTGATTTTGCTACTGACCACCTGGTGATGTCCATGTGTAGAGTCGTCCCGTG
Source organism: Cervus canadensis (assembly GCF_019320065.1). Classification (NCBI taxonomy): domain Eukaryota; kingdom Metazoa; phylum Chordata; class Mammalia; order Artiodactyla; family Cervidae; genus Cervus; species Cervus canadensis. The sequence goes on along the minus strand of NC_057399.1, from coordinate 9,487,070 downwards.
TGTTGTTGGAAGAGAGTGTTAGCTATCACCAGATGTGTTCTCTTGGCAAAACTCTGTTAGCCTTTGCCCTGCTTCATTTTGTACTCCAAGGCCAAACTTGCCTGATATTCCAGGTATCTCTTGACTTCCTACTTTTCATTCCAGATGAAAAGGACATCTCTTTTTTGGCGTTAGTTTTAGGAGGTCTTGTCGGTCTTCATAGAATCGTTCAACTTCAGCTTCTTCAGCCTTAGCAGCTGGGGCATAGACTTGGTTTACTATGATACTGAATGATTTGCCTTGGAAACGAACTGAGATCATTCTGTCATTTTTGAGATTGCAACCAACTGCATTTCAGACTCTCTTTGTTGACTATGAGGCCTACTCCAAAGGAACTCTTGCCCACAGTTGTGGATAGAATGGTCATCTGAATTTAATTTGCCTATTCCCGTCCATTTTAGTTCACTGATTCTTAAAATGTTGATGTTCATTCTTGCCATCTCCTGTTTGACCACGTCCAGTTTACCTTAATTCATGGACCTAACATTCCAGGTTCCTGTGCAGAATTGTTCTTACAGCATCAGACTTAACTTTCACCACCAGGTGCAGCCACAACTGAGCTTCGTTTCTGCTTTGGCTCAGCCTCTTCGTTCTTTCTGCAGCGATTTTTCCATTCTTACCCAGTATTGTACTGAATAGCTACCGACCCGGGACATTCATCTTTCAGTGTCATATCTTTTTGCCTATCCATACTGACTATTCATTATTCATCTTAAGAGTATGTTTTAAATAAATATATTAAAAAAATTTTTGTACACAATTTTAGACTCTCCTTCTTCTCCCAACATATTTGTGACCTCCTGTTTCGGAAACATTTCTTTGGCAAGAAAAGAATATATATATATATTTGGCTGTGCAGAAGAGCATGTGGAATCTCGGCTCCTCGACCAGGGATTGAACCTGTACCCCCTCTATGGCAGCATCGAGTCTTAACCACTGGACCATCAGGGAAGTCCCTGGCAAATGTTTTTCTGATTGCTCTCACGAGTTCAGGATTCAAAGATGGGAAAACAAATTTTAAAAACCTCCATTCTTAATTTAATGAGAGACACTTTAACAGCAAACTATAAATAGACTTGTGCTAACCTAAACGTATATAGAGAGAGCTGTGAAAAAAAAATTGAAAGGAGTCACCCAGTTGTCTTATGGGTAAGGAGAGGTTTAGAGCACATCATGGAAAAGATCTTGTTTGAATAGGATCGTAAAATATGAGAGGGTGGGTTTAAACTAGGCAGGGAGATAGGATCTGTAAAGATCAAGGTCATGAAATATATGAACATGATAATGATGAGAAGTCTGTGACTCTGGATGGCATTTGTAATGTGAACAGTAAGTTGGAACTCCACGGTAGAAGCTAGACCCACTGTTTCACTCTTGTTTCATATACTCTGAGGGAGCCATGAAGATATTAGAACAGGGGGACTATTCGTGACAGTATTTTTATATATAGAAATTACCACACTGTATTGTAATGTTCTGCCTCACTGATCATTGGAGCTCTTCAAGGGCTATGACCATGAATTATTAATCTTTGTATACTAAACTTCCGGTAGAGTAACTGATAAAGCTAATGCTTAGAAAACATTGGTTGAATGACTAATCATGAGTAAACAGGATTCGGAAGAATGATGACGGTCTTCTGTGGTGGTGGTTTTAAATTTTCGTGGGTGACAGACCACTTTGTAGTTCTGTTGAAAATGTAAATACATACAACATTTGGCCTACAATTTCATGGGATTCGTGTATTCCTGAAGCCAGTCTGTGGATTCCTGGTTCAGAATCCTTCCTTAGGAAATTACACCCAGGGAGCCTACAATCACTACCAAACCTCACCATGAATAAACGACTGTCTCTTTCAACAGTCTTTAAATGTTAGATCTTTCTTGTACTTTTCTTGAATTATCTTCATGCTTGGGAGGATTTAGTTCAAAGAGCTGAACTATCTATGAAGAAAGAAAAGAACTTTTATAATGACTAAGTTAAAACTTTGCTGGTCTGTAAAGATAATAAAGCATGCTTAATTAAGCCAGCAGCCAAGAAGCAGCAGCTAGAGGTGATGCTGATGGTCCCTGAGTTTGGATTTAACAAGTGAGGTAGGGGTCCTCAAGACCTTCCTCAGGCTTGATGATTTACTAGAAGGACTCATAGGACCCAGAAAAGCTGTTAATACTCATGGTTTTTATTTATTACAATGGAAAGATATATTAAAATCATCCAAAGGAAAAGGGAAGGCCCATGGGGAAGAGTCCAGGAGAAACCAAGGGCCAGCTTCCAGATGTCCTCTCCCAGCGCAGCATCACCGGTGTGCTCAGAACTTACTCAGGGACGGCAGCACGTGGGAGTGTTGCCAGCCAGCGAAGTTCCCTGGAGCCTTGGTGTCCAGGGGCTCGGTCACAAAGGCTCAGTCACATAGCACTCTTATGAGGGAGGATATTTCAGGGTGTCAGAGCTCATCTCCCAGGAGCTGGCCAAGGACCAGTCCTGAAGACAAGCCTTTCTTGAGGACGTGCGAGGTTTGAGCAGCTTGGACTTGCTGAGTGAACCCTTTTCCCGCACGCCAGATTAGCTGTTGAGAGTAGCTAGCTTTCTTCTGGCCTGCCTGTCTGCCCAGCCACTGTTCTAGTTACAGCAGGCCTCCCTGGCCTCACCGCAGATGGCCATTCTGCAAACCTGGACACTTCCCTTTCCCGATGTGTAATTGGACTCAAGGATGTATCTGTGCTTCTCATGAGAACACAGTGATCTCCCACTCATTTCACGGTTTTTGAATGTTGTGTACCAAGCTTAGTTCTAGATGTAGATTTACAGAATCTGCCCTCAAGAACCTTAGAGTTTCATGAGGGAAAGGAGAAGATGGTTCCGGTAAGCAGTGTGTGAATGCTTTGGGGAACACTTAAGCTTGTTGGCAAGCTTAGTGAAGGGTTCTGTGTGTATGGGAAGGTGTTGATTATAACTAGAAGACTTCCCTTAAGGAATTACTCTTCAAGTTGAGCCATAAAGATCAAATAGATAAAAGTGGGCATGAGGCAAGTGTTTCTCCAGTTATTTCTATAGCCAGTTGCCTTTGTGGTTGGAGCACATGTCTTGTTACCTTGCTTATGAGAAAGTACTCTAATCCTGATGGGAAGATACATGTCTTTTTTGGAGTTTGCACAGGAGAAGGGAATGTCTGGCTCAATACAAATCTGTTTCCATTACTCTATTACCATAAGCTTACCCTAAGATTTCCAACCTACAGTGAGGAGGAGGTAGGATTTTCATACTGTGCTCCCCAGTGGAGGGAATATATGAATCCCTAATTTTGGACTGATAAGAATAAGTATAACCTTTGTAAATTTCAGTGTACTGCATTTTAAATGGGAGGACAAATGCTTGCCTTGCACAGATAAAATTGCAAGTAACAGTTTTTCTCTACTTGGAAGCCAAAAAGGTTTAGGAAAAAAATCTGGGTCCAAATTTCAACATGTACCTGTATAATTAGAATCAGGAATGTTTCAATATTAGTACAGAGATGATGGGATAATTTAAAATTGTAACCTTGACAATTTTCTCTGATAGGATCTTTTTTCTTTTTTTCCAGCGTTACAGTGTTTCTGCCACCTTTGTACGAAAGACAATTTTACTTGTGTCACAGATGGGCTTTGCTTCGTCTCTGTCACAGAGACCACAGACAAAGTCATCCATAACAGCATGTGCATAGCTGAGATTGACCTCATTCCACGAGACAGGCCATTTGTGTGTGCACCGTCTTCAAAGACCGGGCATGTGACTACAACGTATTGCTGCAATCAGGACCACTGCAACAAAATCGAGCTCCCGACCGTCGGTGAGTGCGTGAGGTTTGTTTTTTTCTTGACACTATAAGAAAAGCTCTTAGACGATCCCCGTTTATTCAGTTTAGAGGCAGAATGTAACGAGTCCATCCTAGCAGAGTCATGAGCGCAGCCAGAATTCTCACTCCTGGGTGTGTTGCTTGAGAAGGTGGTGCCGAGATAGACTTTCTCCGAGGTCTGTCGTGCCTAAAAGAGTAGTGGGCACTTTTAGAGAATCCTCACACAGGCCGCCACAGCAGTAGATCCTGAGAGTGTCCCTACTTGCATAATGCTCCAGCCTTTGAAAGCAGTCAGTAATGGACGGGGAATGGAGAGCAACTCAACAATCCAGACACCTTCACTTGTGATTTCACCTTGCTTTATGATCTTTATGTATACATTATTCCATGTGATTTCTCGGTTTTTGGTCCCTCACCATAGTTCACGTTTTAAAATGTCCTAGGAGAGCCAGAAATTAGAAAACTTCATAAACAGGATTGGAGTAGAGATTCTGGTAAGGATACTCGTCTGAGCTCAGGTGTCTAACCCTGCCGTCACTTTTCCCGGTGGGCCCCTGGGGGCTCAGACGGTAAAGAGTCTGCCTGCAGGGTGGGGTTCCCAGGTTCCATCCCTGGGTTGAGAAGATCCCCTGGAGAAGGAACTGGCAGCCCACTCCAGTCTTCTGGCCTGGAGAACCCCATGGACAGAGGAGCCTGGCGGGCCATGAGGTCACAAGGAATCAGACATGACTGAGCGACTATGTGATGTGATACGATGGTCTGTCACTTTTCCCAAATAGCTACTATAATAAAGGAATACAGGATTGAGGAAAAGCTGTATTAGTGCTAGGGGAATTCATGGAAGAAGTGTCACCTACATGCACGCAGAGTCGTCAGAAACTCTGCAGTTGATAGTGCAGATGATGACAGTCTAGTCAAGAACTGACTACCTGTAGGCGAAGAAGTAGGTGAAGCAGCTGCGCGCAGAAGCCCAGCAGCGCTTTCAGCTGAGAGGCTGGCGCGAGGCTGGGCTGCCGGGGCCGACCCTCGGTTCTCCTTCAGGGAGCGCCGCGCTCGGTGCTCAGAGGCGCAGACCCCGGCGCGCAGTGTCCACTCAGAGGCGGTTTAGGCGTCTACTAGTTAAAGCAGGAAGCACTGCTGGAGCCCCGAGGAAAGGGCCAGCCCTGCCAGTCGCGGAGCAGGCAGGCCTCCACCTGGTTCACGTGATGACAGCAAAGCAGAACCAGATCTTCAGCACAAAGAAGGTCCTTGTGGCAAAGCTCTGTCAGACCGTAATCTTTCTGACTTTTATATAGTTATTTGCAATTCTAATGTGACGAAGAGAAGAATGATTTCAGAATTTCCCATTTTTGTTGTTTGAAATGGCTTGAAATATCAGAATGGAGACTCACAAAACCTTATGAAGAACTCACTTTATTTCTAATGCTAAAATACACAGATCCGTCATTCCCAGGTCCCTGATAATCAGACAGCAAATGATTTTACCAAATGGAAAGATTCCATGGTTCAAAAGAAGTGAACTGAACTGGATAAATGAGAGTATATGTCATCCTATGAAATAGACTTACCACATGATAGGGAAGAACTCTGAGAGAGTCCAAGGTCTGTTTTCAGTAGTTCACAGTGAAATGAGAACATTTCACAGTGGTTAAAGATTGCTTTCAGATGAAAAGCTCAATTGATAAATTATTTAAAAAAATGCAATATTGAAAGTGAACAGCAGACTGGATACTATTTTATAATCAAGTGTGAGACAAGCTTAAGGCAAGACAAGCTTGAGAAATTCTGTTACAATTCAGAAAAAAGACAGTTGGTGAGCAAATTAAGAGATACAGAGGACAGATCTAGATGATCCAATGTGCTTACTGTAAAACCAGAAAAAGGCAAAAAGGACAGACAAAAGAGAGAATACTATGTAAAATTAATGAAGAATTACTTAACCAAATATATATAATGAAAAATCCATCAATTTTCAAGAATAAAGGAAAAGTGTACACATTCAGCACAAGTGAACACTGATTACCTATAAAAGGAAAAAGTTCAAATTATTATGTTTTTTTAAAAAAATACCAGGAGGCAATGAAATATCATTATATTGCTTGTTACCCAAATTCTTCAGATGAGCCAAGATTTTTCCTGTGTAAAGGCAGCAGCCAACTTCAGATAATCAAGTATTCAGTGTGTATGCACTCATGTACTCCTTCTGAAAGATAGGATTCGTTATAAGAAATCAGTCCAATAAAGATCTCAACATGATAAAGATGTGATGTGAAGGAAATGGTGGTGGGCCATGAACCAGTAAGTGTCAGAATGAATGCCTAAAGAGTTATAATTAATGTGTTTCTGAAGCAATGCAAATTAAGTTGTTAATTGTTAAATTATAAAAAATGATCTTGAATTAAAAGGCTCAGTGATTAAAATAAACTGGAAAGTATACACGTGCAAACTCTATTAAAAAACGGTATATTTTTGCATGGAAAAAAAATTGGTGGAGATATATAGATACACAGAACATGCAAAGATGAATTTTAGGGGGATTGTGAGGCTGTAGATAAATTTAACTTTTGCTCATCTGTATTTATACTTTTTAATTTTTTTCTTGCTATGAGCATATATCCTGGCCTTGGAATAAGAAGATAAGCCAAACTGCTTTTTTAAGAAAAGAAAAGACAGTGACTCAAGAAATATTTAATGAGAGTTGTTCCAGATTATCGGTTCTCCTGTTAGTAATCTGAGAGAGATGGGAGGTGGGGAGGTGGGTGTACAATGTTTGCAGTACCCGGCCTTGTTGTTTAGGCTCACTACAGAGAGACTAAGTGGATGTTGACAGAGCTAGTGATCGTAAAAGGGGAGCCAGTGGGAGAAGATGAAGTGCTTCACTTGCTATGGGTTTGAGCTCCATGAGCTGCTGTCATGAGGCTGTGACTAACGGTAGTGACCAGCTGCAGGAAATGAGGAAGATCAGGAAACTGTGGACGCCGCCTATAGTGTTACTGTTGTTGATTTCATTTGAGGCCCTTTTACAGGAAAGCCGTCCTCTGGCCTTGGTCCCGTGGAACTGGCAGCGGTCATCGCTGGGCCCGTCTGCTTTGTCTGCATCTCACTCATGCTGATGGTCTACATCTGCCACAACCGCACCGTCATCCACCACCGAGTGCCGAACGAAGAGGACCCCTCGCTGGATCGCCCTTTTATTTCAGAGGGCACGACGCTAAAAGATTTAATTTACGACATGACAACGTCGGGTTCTGGATCAGGTAATGTGTTTCTTTTTCCTAAAATGTCTTTTTAAAATTAACTGTATTTATTAGTTGGTTAAGCCAGTTGGCTAAATTTGTAAAAATTTGGGCTAGTGTGAATACTACCCCAGGTTTGAACCTTAATATAGGTCTTTAAGCTAGGTTTATATCTGACTGTGGCTAGTTTAGGAAGGACAAATTAGAAGTGACTGACTTGTCAACATTTCATCAGTAAGTCACCTTCACATTTGTGTAAATTTCAAAGCATTCTCACCTTCTCATGACTGTGCAAGATAAAAAGGATAAGAACAGTTATTCTTCTGTAGCTGAGGCTGAAGTTCAAAGATGTTCAAATAATCTGCAGTTACCCATTCTCTTCAGGACTGTTTAGCAGCTTTATTTTTATATTTGAAAGCAGGTGTGACAGAGAGTGTGTTTGAAATTGTGAAGGCTATTTGCTTTTTTAACAAGAAATTGCTGTCTTTGGCTCGGGCCTATTTCTTGTTGTTGTTTTTATTAAATGAAAGAATTTTTTGTCATTTTCTCCCTTAAGAAAATGCCTGACCACCTTGTTATTTAATACAGCTTTATGGATCCGTGGCCCTTCTGATATTTGCTTTTCTCAGTTTGTTGATTTATGTAGGATCAGAAATAGATTACCCAATTGCCTGAAGCAGATTAACTTCAAATAAGGGCTAGATTCATGGATACAAAGATTTAAATATATATATATAATGAAAATTTCACAAATTATATAATCAAGTGATTAAAGGAACTTTAAAGCAAAAATTATGACTAGGGGAAGCATATGGCTCTGAAGCATAAAATCACAGATACAAAAAAAGTTCACAAAGTGAAAAATGCTTTATTTCAAGGGAATCGAGGTATATTTTAAGGGATGTATATGTATATATGTTCATTCATTTAAGTATGAAGAAACTGATTTCATGACCTGAAGTTTTCTTCTGTAGAATTTGACCATAAATATTCCATAAGTTCTGTCTATGCATACAGGCTTACGAAGGAGCCCAGGTCTCTTAAGGCAGCCTTGTAGGGATTCCTGGGACTCCTGTGAGGAGGGAAGCAATTAGAAGCTGGATTAGAAAGAGCAGCCTTAGTTCTGAAGATGTGGTAGAAATGGTGGAGGAGTGGCCAGAGATTATTTTACGGCTTCCCTGGGGTTCCCCTTTGATTCTGAGTTGAAGGGTTCTCAAAGAATATCTGGCTCATTCCAGGAGTTATCCTGGAACAACAAAATATCTTAAGCAATGACCAAAGTCACGGAAAACTAGGGTGGCTTCAGATCATGTGGAGTATTAATCCCTTGGACCTGCCCTCTTGTGGCCAAACTTGAACCCGAGGGAGTCAGAGCCGTGCACACCTGGCAGGGTTGTGTATCTGGCCTCAAGGGGAGCCAGTCTTCCTAAATGGTTAAAAGAAATTGCTGTCTGGATGGCAGTTGATTTCTAAATAAGAATATATTTACCTTTTAAGATACAGATATGAAGTAAAGAATGGAATGGTTCTTTTTCCACTTTATCTATATTTCTAGGTCTGTCAGGGACCCAGCTCCACTGAAAGCGTCTTTCCTTTTATGCCTCCTCCTGCCATGTAGAAACTTGTCTGCACTGTTTGCCAGCTCTGTGGCTTTGGGTCGTTCGCTGATGTCTCATGCTGGAGTTATTTCATCTTTAAAATGAAAATAGTGAATCCTGCCTTGTATACGTCATTGAGTTTGTTGTGAGATTCAAATGAAATGGTGTGTTTGTGTGAAAGCTCTGAAGCACTTGGTGGATTGTAAAGTTTTAGCCAAATGACAGGTGTTACTCTTACTGAAAAGGTATTTGGGAAAAAAAGCTGACATACAATTATGAATTTGCTGCATTTTACAAAAAAGCTTTAGTTTAAGGCCTCTTTCCCTGTCATAGTTTATTCTGTGCTGAATGACTTCCAGATTTATCCAGACAGAAACTATCTTCTGTTGAATGATAGCAGAAAGTGCTTTTTCTCTTATTTATTATAAAGCCTGAATGCCACTTCATGAATGGAACTCATGCCTCTGAGTAAGTCTAATATATATGAATAATACCCTTTTTCCTCAAAGACTGAAAGAACTAAAAGGTAAAACAACATTTTATGTTATGAATTCAAATGTTTGTTACTTAGTACCATATTTGAGGACGGGCCCTGTCGCTCTCTTTCAAAGACTGTACTTTTTAACTTTGGAATTGCGGGAGACATTAGAGAGCTGGGTTCTGTACCAACTTAAAGCTAACCTCATCCCTGTTGCGTGAATCTGAATCGTAGGTTGTGCATGTGCTTATTTTTAAGCACATTCATCTATTTAAGCAGTCATTAGATTGAAAAGTGTGTGTGGACATGCATATGGGTATGTCAGTTTTTGAGAATGTGAGTCTCTTAACCCGGTGTTTATTATGCCTTGTTCACGCTTATGATCTCTTTAATGTATGCATATTGTTATGGTCTTATTTCCATTGTTCACTGCATGTGAAGGTGCTTGGACCATGCATTTTTCCCTGTTGTAGCTTCCTCTCAAGCAGTTCTGAAAGGTACAGAAGTAAAGCAGAGAACATTGAGATCTAACTTAGGCCTGTTAATTTTTGTCTTTACAAGAAAACTATGACTTTTTTTTTTAATGCTCAGATACTCATGTGGGTTGTGGTAACCAAATACAGAAAATATGATAAATATTGACTTTCCCTGATAGCTCAGTTGGTAAAGAATCCACCTGCAATGCAGGAGACCCAGGTTCAATCCATGGGTTGGAAAGATCCCCCGGAGAAGGAAAAGGCTAGCCACTCCAGTATTCTGGCCTAGAGAATTCCATGGACTGTATAGTCCACGGGGTCGCAAAGAGTCTGACACGACGCAGGGACTCTGATGCTTGACTTTGTATTCTGGTTCTGCCTCTGTCAGTGGTGAAGCGGAAGACAGACTTCTCCTTGTCCTCTTAGCCTTTCTTGACTGTACCATTTACACGCGTCTTGAACGTGTCAGGTGTTTCCAGACTTCCCATTTGCTATTCCCCTTTCTTTTTGGCTTCCTTGGTGGCTGGGTTAGATCCCTGGGTTGGTTAGATCCCTGGAGAAGGAAATGGCAACCCACTCCAGTATTCTTGCCTGAAGAATCCCATGGATGGAGGAGCCTGGTGGGATACAGTCCACGGGGTCGCAAAGAGTTGGACACGACTAAGCGACTTCACTTTAACTTTCTTTTTTGTTCCTTGCCCTTCTAACTTCAAGATCAGCCTCCTGAAAGGAACCTTATTTTCTGTGTGTTTTTAATATTTATTAATACATAAATAAATAAAACCCTGGTGGCTCAGGTGGTAAAGAATCCGCCTGCAATGCGGGAAGCCCAGGTTTGATCCCTAGGCCGGGAAGATTGCCTGGAGGAGGGCGTGGCAGCCCACTCCCGTATTCTTGCCTGGAGAATCTCCATGGACAGAGGAGCTACATTCCCTGTGGGCTACGGCCCTGCAGTCGCAGAGTCCGACACGGCTGAGCGACTGGGCACAGCACAGGGGATCGTGGCCGCGCTGGGCCTTCGCGGCCGCACGCCGGCTTTCTCTGGCGGCAGCAGGCGGGGCGCTCTTCACTGCAGTGGCTTCTCTAGTTGCGAGCGCAGGCTCTGGGTGCACGGGCTTCGGTCATCGTGGTGCGTGGGCCTCGCTGCCCAGCAGCAGGTGGCATCTTCTTGGACCAGGGGATCAAACTGGTGTCCCTGGCATCGGCAGGCTGATTCTTACTGCTGGACCCCCAGTGAAGTCCCTGAGATGAACTCTGACGTATCCTTGCCATCCTTGTAAGTGCGTGGTGTGGCCCGGTTCAAAGGCTTTAGTGTCTGCTGTATGTACTGACAGTGCGTTAGTGTCCACTGTAAACAACATAGTTAGGAACTGGTTATTCATAATACAGATGAGCTCCTTCATTTAATTTCTGCAGGTTTATTTTTAACCAGCAGTTTCCTTGTAAAGACAACTGTTTACAATTAGACTGCTAACTACTTTGCAGGAAGTAGGGGGCAGATGGGTAGAACAAGGGAAAAGACCTATTTGAGAAGCTTAAAGATGAAAAGAGACAAAGATTTAATGTTTGTATTTATAAGCATTTCGCACTGGAAACCAAAGAGAGCAGATAATTGCATTTGCCTCCATTGGGTTAACTGGATCTAGCAGGCAACTCAGCGCAGCTTACGTGTGACACAGATTTACGCACATTAGACGGTAGACAGTGCAGAGCGTGAGGCGCACGGTGGTTTAATGGCCAGTGCCGGTATAATTTAAGGTGAGTTAGTCCGTGAGCTATTAAGTGAATTAGCATAGTGTTACTTAAATTTTATAGGTAGTTAAATACTTTTATATAAATGAAGTGTGGTAAAATATTAAACTCTATGTTAAAATAAAGCAAGTTCTTTTGGTGAGAAAACTGCCAACATCTCATCACCAAGGTAAGTCACTTGTCATCATTCTTTGAGATGTTAGAGCTGTGTGGGGAGCCAGTCCCTAGCACATAAGTGAGTAAACTGCCTGTCCTGAGATGGTTTCTGTGACCATTTTTAAAGTCAGACCATAATTCACTTCTCTTGGTTTTGGTGTTTACATACTTTTCCCCTCCCATTCTTAAAACTTACCAGACTCATCTTTCTGAAGTAAGACTTTTAAATCATTTCTTCCCGTCCGTGGCCCCTTTTCAGAAATGTCTGCCAGTCCCTCTTCCCCTAGGCTCTTCTCTGGGCATCTTGAGCTTGGCGTTCAGTACGCCTCACATTCTGACGCAGCTTCCCTGTTCTGCTATTTTACTACACACGTCCCCGTTCTGCTTATCTAAGCTGGTTCCCTAAACGTGTATCTTCCATTTCCTTCCTTCTGCTTTTGCTTGTATATTCCTCCTACCTAAACACCTTACCTTCTCTTCTTCTTTAGTCCTATCCCTTCTGTAAACCACAGTCTAAATTCAGCTTATCTTTTAAAGCCTACCTTGACTCTTAGGCAGGAGTTTCTGGATCCTTTTATTAATTTCCTTTTTATCATGAATTATTGATTTCACAAATTTACTCTGTATTTCCTCAGTGAGATTTTAAGTTACTAAACCTTTCTGGGTCATCTTTAACACCTATCCTGGTTTAGAAACACATACTGATATTTTATATTGAATGCTGTTTGTTTTGATCCTTAGGTTTACCATTGCTTGTTCAGAGAACAATTGCGAGAACTATTGTGTTACAAGAAAGTATTGGCAAAGGTCGTTTTGGAGAAGTTTGGCGAGGGAAATGGAGAGGAGAAGAAGTTGCTGTTAAAATATTCTCCTCTAGAGAAGAACGTTCATGGTTCCGTGAAGCAGAGATTTATCAGACTGTCATGTTACGTCACGAAAACATCTTGGGATTTATAGCAGCAGACAATAAAGGTCGGTGACATTTGCTTCTCCTGTGAGTGTGACAAAATATATTTTAATTCCTTCTACACATAAGACTATTAAACACTGTCATATTTGATGAGAAATGGATATTTGTCATATTGGTTAGACCTATTAAGTAAAACAGAATACATTAGAAGCCTTTAGAAACAGGAACTTCTAAAAGATTTTCTTGATTCTTGACATGTTCCTAAACCTCTAATTACTTCATAAAGTATAAAGAGCTATTTAAAAAGACAAAAAGTGAAACTATATGCTTTTGTTAATTTGGTTCTGGGAAGTTAGATATTGAATATAGTCATAACAGAGAAAAAAAATTCATCAGCTCTAGTTGCCCAGAGTTCTGAGATAGACTAGAGCTCAGATATGTTTCGTTTTAATCTCTTCCTGACCATTAGGGCATTCTAGTATTTCCTAATGAGCTTATTTATAGGGAGAATAAAAATAACTTCTCAACTGTATTCTGTGTTTAAATTTCTAGGGCTAAATAGATTAGTCTTTTAAGTAAACTCAGAGAAATGGTTTCTCTAAAACTGCCTTGGTAACCATGTGGATGAACCCTGTCTTGCCTGTGGTACACGGGTGACTGAGGCCAGGGGTCAGATCAGATGCTGAAGCAAGTGAGGAAGCCATGTGCGTAGACAGTCAGGATGAGCAGTGACTGAAAAGTCACTTCAGACTGTACTTACTTTTTGGCTTCAGTTATTATAGCAGTGCCCACAATCCCTGCCTTTATAGCTTTTGTCAGAGACTTGTATTAAACTCAACTCTCATCATACTTGCTTTGAATCAAATGTATTTCCTAGCATTGCTATTTTTTTTTTTTTAGAAAAATGCTTTCATTCTTTTTTAAAGGCCATAACCATAGTCATCTTTTTACTCTTCTCCCTTCCCCTTTTCTTCAACAATATTTATTTCTTCAAAATGTTAATAGTGTTTAATTTTAATTGGTGTTCATGGGTGATTTTGATTTTTCTTGTTGTTTCTCTGTATTTTCAAATTTATTTACAATGAACATTACTTTTTTAAGACTTTTATTTATAGAAAATTCCAGTATACAGAAAAGTAGAGAATAGGGTAGTAGATTCCCATTACCCAGCTTCAAAAATTATCAATTCATTGCAAATCATATTTGAGTTCTGATTCCATCTACTCTGCCCCCTTTGAATTATTTGAAGCTAATCCCAGCAATACATCTTTTCACTATGAATATTTTGCATAAATATTCATATTTTATTTTGCATAAATAGATTGCATAAATATTTTGAATAAAGTTTGCAACTTTAGATTATAGGGCATCTTTTTTTATGAAACATGACCATACTACCATTGTCAGTTTAAAAGATGCCATCAAATATCTAGTCAGTTTCATATTTCTGCAATTGTCTACTTATTGGTTATTCACTTTAGGATCCATTGCATTTGGTTGATATTTTTCTTAAGTCCTTTAAAAACACTAGGGTTCCCCTTTGTCTTTTTTTTTTCTTCTTGCAGTTTATTTGTTAAACTGGATTGTTTGTCCTATAGAGCTTATCATATTCTAGATTTGCTAATTGAATTCATACAGTATCTCTGAACTTGCTCCTTGTATAATTTGAAAACTGGTAGTTAAAATTAGAAAGTGAATCTGATTATTTTATTGGTTTTCTGACTGAAAATGTTATATACTTTCTCCATAATTGTATTGTTTCTATTGCACCTCATCAGGAGGCATATATATGTGATTATCTACTTTTTGTGACCTAGGGGTGATGGTGGATGTAAGCAGCTGTTGTCAGTAGATACTACCAACTTGGTATTTATTTAATTTAAAAACAAAACAGACAAAACCAGTACTCGTAGTCTGACCAAGTCCTTAGTTTTCATTTTCTTCTTTCTTAGACACCATTTTGCTTCTTCCCCAATGCTTTAAAACAGTCTTTATTATTAATGTATTCTGTGACTATGGAGTTTTGTAAATTTTTTTTATTGAAGGATAACTGCTTTACAGAATTTTGTTTTCTGTCAAATCTGAACCTGAATCAGCCACAGGCACACACACATCCCCTCCTTCTGAACCTCCCTCCCCGTCGCCCCCCAGACTGACAGAGCCGTTCGTGTCCTGAGCCACAGGGCAGATTCCCGTGGCGCTCTGCTTTACAGACGGTGATGCAAGTTTGCGTGTTACTCTTCCCATACATCTCACCCTCTCCTCCCCTCTCCCCATGTCCGTAAGTCTGTTCTCTAACCTGTTTCTCCACTGCTGCCCTGTAAATAAATTCTTCAGTACCATTTTCCTAGATTCTGTATATGTGTTAGAATACGATATTTATCTTTTCTCTGACTCACTTCACTCTGTGTAATAGGTTCTAGGTTTATCCATCTCATCAGAACTGACTCAAATGCATTCCTTTCTATGGCTGAGTAATATTCCATTGTGTATATGTACCACTACTACTTTTTTTTTTTTTACCACTACTTCTTTATCCATTCATCTGTTAATGGACCTCTAGGTTGCTTCCTTGTTCTAGCTATTGTAAATAGCGTTGCAGTGAACAAGGAGATACATGTATCTTTTTCAATTTTGGTTTCCTCAGGGTATATTCCTAAGAGTGGGATTGCTGGGTCATATGGTGGTTTTATTCCTAGCTTTTTAAGGAATCTCCATACCGTCTTCCATAGCGACTGTGTCAATTTACATTCCCACCAACAGTGCAAGAGCCTTCCCTTTTCTCCACACCCTCTCCAGCATTTATTGTTTGCAGACTTTTTGATGAGGGCCATTCTGACTGGTGTGAGGTGATGCCTCATTGTGGTTTTGATTTGCATTTCTCTAATAATGAGCGATGTTGAGCATCTTTTCACGTGTTTGTTAGCCATCTGTATGTCTTCTTTGGAGAAATGTCTGTTTAGGTCTTTTTCCCACTTCTGATTGATTGGGTGAGTTTATTTCCTAATAGGTGCTTTTGTGTTCTGAAACCCTTCGTAACTCATATGACAGCTCTAACTCTACAGATAGTAATTTCTCCCTCCAAGAACTCGCCCACATTTTTGGTTTCAAGTTCAGGGGTGGCAGTGACTGTGAAAGGTGCAGTCTGAGGCTCGGTCTAGGCTGCTACAGGCCGATTGGCTGCTCGAGCAGCCGCCAAGCTGGGGCTGCCACCTAGCGGTCACCGTGGCGAGTGGCGACCCCGTGGCTCTTCCCTCTTCTTTCTCTGTCAGGGGTCAACGGCTCTGCCTAGAACCTAGGCCTGCCCGCCCCCCCCCCCCCACCTTCCCCTCCAGCCCCCTCTCCCCTTTTCCTTTTAGGAGGAGGAAAATATTTAGTTAATTCCAACTCAGACAACCCTTTATGTGGGCACAGCCTCTAGTATATCCTTCCACCTCTTGTCAGTTACCTCAGAAAATCTCCCGGTCTCCATCATACTGTGTTCCGAATTTATTTCTTGTGTTTGTGAACCTTCCAGAATTCAGCTATGGTTAATAATCATGCATATGTACTTAGTGATATACCTGTATCAACGAAAAAGAAAGGTACAAGTTTGAACAGAATCAGTTTATGAAGTTTATGAACGAACTTACAAAGAACTAGTATCATGAATATCTAAATCCTTTCGAAAATACTCAGCAATCTCCTCCAGAATCTTCTGAAAACATTAATTCCTTAATTGCTTCTAATCAGAGTTGCTGTCTTTCAAGTAACAACCTTCAAAATAAGAAAGTGTTTTATGTCACTTTGAGTATCTTTTGTTATACAACTAACAGGGAAGTTCTTGTGTGCCATGCTAAATGCTTTTAAAAAATTTATCCTATTTTTAAAATCTTCTTAGTGGTCTTGAAAAGTTAAAGTATTCTTGTAGTGTAAAAGAGGAAACAAAGGCTCACTGGTTAAGAAGTTTCTTAACCAGTCTAAGGTCACGTAGTCAGTAACGGCCAGGCCCTGGATTCCAACCCAGGTCAGAATGACTCCAAGTGAAGCATCTTTTACTGAAATGCCCTGCCTCCTAGTATTGTTGTAATACTGTTTTGCTATCATGATTTTGTGAAATATATGGTTCTCCAGCTACTTGTGGGTTAAATGGACTTTCGTGGACCAGCCTAGCCGAGAAGCCCAGCCAGAACCTTTACCATGGCTCCTGAGGGAAATCACATTTTCATTTCACATGTCGGTTTACAGTTAATTGAACTTTTGGAAAAAGGCACATTCCTAGCTGGTGAGGTTTAAAACGACCTTGTGTAAAATTAAATTCATTCCCAGCCTTTTCCCCTCCGACATTTTCAGTTCCTCTCTCAGCTTCCCCATGTGTCAGTGACACTACTGTTTGATAGCTTTCTAAGCTGGGGGCCTTGGAGTTGTAGTAATCTCACTTGGCTTCTTGTTGAACGGTATACACAGTCTGTCACTAAAGCCTGCATTTCTCATTTAAGGTCACGTTCATTTGTCCCATAATATTCCATTCCCACTGTGGCCGTGCTAGGCTCCAGGTATCTCTCTTCTTCCTCCTCCCTCGTTGTTTCCCTCCCAGCTCCCAGGAGCAATCACTGAACCTGGACCAGGCATTCTTCTGTGTATTAGAGAGTCCATCCCTGCTACTGCTTGTGTGGACTGAGGTCACTCTCTTTACACTATGATTCTTTGTCTCTTGAATGGACTAGTTGTCTTTGCCTCAATCTCAAGAATAGGGGACTTAATTTAAGGACCTAAAGGATATAAACATAAATGTATAAGAGAACTGAAAATAAATGAAAATATATGAAGAAGAAAAGCAAGAAAACATGAAAGAAATCTATACAAATGTAAGGTACCAATGTGTTGCAGTTGTGTGATTCAGGACTGAGAGTAAAAAGTGATCATGTTTGAATAGATACATCATAAATGTTCTATAGCCTATCTGAAATATTGTTTTTCTACTTGGCAGACAATGGCACATGGACTCAGCTCTGGTTGGTGTCAGATTATCATGAGCATGGATCCCTTTTTGATTATTTGAACAGATACACAGTTACTGTGGAAGGAATGATAAAACTTGCCCTGTCCACAGCAAGTGGACTTGCCCATCTTCACATGGAGATAGTTGGTACCCAAGGTAACTCAAAGCAGTCCTGTTATTTAAGCTTTTAAATTCCCATGGGTCTAATGTCTTTTCAGAAAATTTTTGCAAGAAGTCAGCCGCAGTGGAAATGTTTAAAATGAGTTTTTATATGAGAATATTTTAGCTTTCTGTTGAAAATCTAACGTAGAGTTAGGAATCTAGGAATTTGATTAGAGATTCTCTAGTCGTTATAACAATACTGGTATTTTGGTACATTCTTAAAAGCAGTGTTTAGTCTTGTGATTTTTGAGGATCTTGATTTTGGAATTTATCTATAGTACCAAACGAAATGTGAAAATGCTCTGTAACATCCAACATGCTACATAAATGTTATCTGACCATCTGATGATTGTGTTTGACTCTAGGACAAGGGGACTGCATGAGTTAGTGCTGTGCTGTGTCAGGTGTCAGAGGCCAGGCCAGTCTCTGCTCCAACGGTTGTCCACTTGCTGACCCCAGACCGGCTTTACTATATACGTCACACATGCGGTTTCACTAGTTCAGCCAGCCCCGTCTTTGCAAAGTCATTGTTGATTACAATGGGCTTTATTGAGTTATAATTCACATTCTATGTCACATACAATAAACTAGAAAATTCTTAAAGAGATGGGAATACCAGACCACCTTACCTATCTCCCTAGAAACCTGTACACAAGTCAGGAAGCAACAGTTAGAACTGGACACGAAACAAAATAGACTTCAAAAACAACAGGTTCAAACTGGGAAAGGAGTGCAGCAAGGCTGTATATTGTCACCCTGCTTATTTAATTTATATGCAGAGTACATCATGTGAAATACTAGGCTGGATGAATCACAAGCTGGATCAAGACTGCTAGAAGAAATATCAACAAACTCAGAATGATGGTAATGATAGAAAGTGAAGAGTAACTAAAGAGCCTCTTGATAAAGGTGAAAGACAAGGGTGAAAAAGCTGGCTTAAAAGTCAACATTCAAAAAAGGAAGATCATGGCATCCAGTTACATCACTTCATGACAAATAGAAAGGGAAAAAGTGAAAGCAGTGACAGATTTTTTTCTTGGGGTCCAAAGTCACTGTGGACAGTGACTGCAGCCATGAAATTGAGACACTTGCTCCTTGGAAGGAAAGCGATGGCAGACCTAGACAGCGTATTAAAAAGCGGAGACATCACTTTGCTGAGAGAGGTCTGTGTAAAAAGCGGAGACATCACTTTGCTGAGAGAGGTCTGTGTAGTCAAAGCTGTGGTTTTCCAGTAGTCATGTATGAATATGAGAGCTGGACCATAAAGAAGGCTGAGCGCTGAAGAATTGATGGTTTCAATCTGTGGTGCTGGAGAAGACTCTTGAGAATCCCCAGGACTGCAAGGAGATCAAACCAGTCAGTCCTAAAACAAAACTCAGAATATTCATTCGAAGGACTGATGCTGAAGCTCCAGTACTTTGACCACCTGGTGCAAAGAGCCAACTCATTGCAAAAGACCCTGATGCTGGGAAAAACTGAAGACAAAAGGAAAGGGGGTGGCAGAGAATGAGATGGTTAGATGGCATCACCAACTCCATGGACATGAGTTTGAGCAAACTCCAGGAGATAGTGAAGGACAGGGGAGCCTGGCCTGTTCCAGTCCACAGGGTCGCAGAGAGTCAGACATGACTTGGTGACTGAACAACAACAAATTGAGTTGTATTTCACATACTATATACAGTTTACCCATTTGGTGTACAAATCAGTGGTTTTTAGTATCATCAGTTTTGTCTAGCTATCACCACATTTTAAGAACATTCAAGAACATTTTCATCACCTCAAAAGAACCCTGTGGTTCTTAGCAGTCACTCCCCATGTCCCTCTAAGCTCTCTAGCCCTAGGCAACCTTTAATTTACTTTCCATCTATTGTTCAGTCACTACGTCGTGTCTGACTCTTTATGACCATCTATAGATTTGCTTATTCTGGACTTAGTGTATGGAATCATACAATATGTGTCTTTTATAACTAGCTGCTTTCTCAGTATAGTTTCAAGGTTTATCCATGTTGCAGCACTATCAGAAATTCATTCCCTTTTATGTCCAAGCAATATTTCATTATATGGATTTACCACATTTTGGGTATCCATTCATCAGTGATGGACATTTGTTGTTTCCACTTCGGGCTGTTATGAATAATGCTGCTGTGAACACTGATGTACAAGTTTTAGTGTGGATATGGTTCCATTATCTTGGGTATATGCTTGGAGGTGAAGTTACTGGATCAGACAGTAACTAATGATTTGTGAAACTTGCCAGACGTTTTTTTTTTCCCAAAGGGCCTGTACTATTTTATTGTACATTCCCACCAGCAGCCTCTGAGGGTTCCAAGTTTTACACAGTGTAATTATTTTATAATAGCACTTTTTCTAGTATTTAGTATTAAAGGTATTACACATTTAATGAATATATTGCAGCTGATAGGCAAAAGAGGTGATGTAGATTTTTGGTTCTTGGACTGGAATATTAGTACCTAGGAGTCCTATAAAAAAAGATTCACAGGGTATCAACAAACTAGTATCTTTAACCCCCTGAGTTTTGAGTGTTAGACTTATATTTTTTGAACAAGATCTGTTTCCTTTGAAATGTAATTTCATCGACTTCTTGTGCGCTGATTGATGTAAGGTGGTTTAGTAAGGGCCCGGGTATTGCAGTGATGGGGGTGAAATACTTCAGACACTGGGATGGGAGGACCTAAAGGGGAGATTTGTGATTGGTATCACCCTTTAAGTGACCATGTTTAACTTTCTTTTTCTTTAGGAAAACCAGCGATAGCTCATAGGGATTTGAAATCAAAGAATATCTTGGTAAAGAAGAATGGAACGTGCTGTATTGCAGACTTGGGATTGGCAGTAAGGCACGATTCGGCCACAGATACCATCGACATTGCTCCAAACCACAGAGTGGGAACAAAAAGGTACACTCATCACAGAGTGAACACGGCTATTTTTATGTTCTGAAGTTGACTTCGTTTCCTTCTCAGTTCTAGATACATAACTTTTCTGAAACTCAAACCTTGTACTTTATTAGGTTGCTCACAGGTAGAAGATCTCATGGTCTTGCCTGCTCTGAAATCATGGTCAGCTAACTTACAAAGGTTACTGCTGATGAAAGGTAGCCTTTCCAGAAAATACTACCATTAGTTATGTTATCATAAGAGTAGTTAATACTTATGGGGTACCTGCTGTGTACCAGTCATTTTAATGTGTCTCTTATGTATGTTACATCATGTAATGTTCTCTTCAGATGTTGTGCTGTAGTTAGCCCAACTGTTTTTATATTTTTATTTCCTAAAAACATAGCTTTATCTCTTCAAACTTTCACAAGTGCTGTGTCCCCACCCTTTTGGGCACCCGGGACTCATTGTTTTGAAGATGATTTTTCCAAGGACCAGGGGTGGGGAAGATGGTTTCAGGATGATTCAAGCACCTTACATTTACTGTGCACTTTATTTTTAATGTAATGCTGCCACTGATCTGACAGGAAGTACCAGTTTGTGGGCCCAGCCTCTGTCCTAGAGCATATACGTCCCCTCCTGTTTCCTTACCTTGTACTCCATCTCCCTTGCCCAGAGGAATCTTTTTCTGGACTGCTGGATGTCCTTGTCAGGCACCCACATTGCATGCTAAATCTGGACCACTTAGCACATGATAACTGTTCACTGATCTGTATATTCCCAGCGTCCATCACAGTGCCTAGAACATAGTAGGTCCTCAATAAGTATTTGTTGAATCTATGAGTACTCCCCTGGTAGCTCAGTCAGTAAACAATCTGCCTATTATGTGGGAGACCCAGGTTTGATTCTTGCGTCAGGAAGATCCTCTGGAGAAGGGAATGGTAACCCACTCCAGAATTCTTGCCTGGAAAACCCCACGGACAGAGGAGCCTGGTGGGCTACAGTCCATGGGGTCACAGAGAGTCGGACGTGACTGTGTGACTAAGACACACGAGTACTCAAAGAGCCCAGGCAGGTAAGGATCACTGCCCTCAGCTCACCGATGAGGAACCAGCTTGTGCAGGTTACTGTGGCCGGCCAGCCTCACGGGTGGAAAGCTGAGGAGCTGAGAGCTGAACCTGGGTCTTTCTGACCCAAAACGCTTTGCTGGACTTGAACAGAGCTGAGCTTTATTCTATCTCAGCTGTATTTATGGATTCAGTGGGGACGCTCAGATCTCCTGACTCAGGGTTCCAGGCAGTGGTTGCTGCTGGTCTGTGTGAGTCCTAATCTGTAACCTTGGTAGGATGTTTGAAACCTCAGAACTGTGCAATGTGGGATCAATAAGGACTGACATTCATTTTTGTCTATTTTGTTCCCTGGAGTATGTCCTTGCCTTTCCTTTTCTCCTGTTTTAGTGAGAAGACTTCTAGACTGGAATACATAGTCCCTGCATAGCACACAGCAAAGCAGGTGGTGTATAGTAGGACGCCTAGGATGTGGGTCATTGGGAACAAAGATCATAAGGCAAAGAGCATAAAATGGCTGTTGCAGCTTTTCATGGGATTTGGAGTAAACCACTGGAGATATTTATTTTTCTTGAGTCTAATATGATCTCAGTTATGTGCGGAGGCTCAGGCTTCAGAAATCAGACCTGACGGGGTCTGGGATGGGATGTGCATCCTGAAGGGTTAGAGTCTGATGTGACCGCATCCGAGGGTGTACGCAGTGGAAGCCTGGGCTGCCTTAGAGGCCAGGCGCCGTGTGTGAGGGCCGTTTTCCCCTGCGTTAGCAGGACAGCAGGACACCACCTCCAGGAACAGGAACACCAGGACCAGGTATCTGCATACCCTTTGTCAAAGGGGTAACGACCAGTATGCCGAGGAGAGAGGCGACAGGCGCCCACACCAAGACAGCCCTTGTACCACAACTACTAAACCCACACAAGGTGCACGGGGCTCCCACCTGTAAACAGTCCTCAGAGACCATCCAGACAACTGTTTCTCCTAAACTCACAAGGTGATGCTGTGGAAGTGCTGCACTCAATATGCCAGCAAATTTGGAAAACTCAGCAGTGGCCACAGGACTGGAAAAGGTCCGTTTTCATTCCAATCCCAAAGAAAGGCAATGCCAAAGAATGCTCAGACTACCGTACAATTGCACTCATCTCACATGCTAGCAAAGTAATGCTCAAAATTCTCCAAGTCAGGTTCAGCAATATGTGAATCATGAACTTCCAGATGTTCAAGCTGGATTTAGAAAAGGCAGAGGACCCAGAGATCAAATTGCCAACATCTGTTTGATCATCAGAAAAGCAAGAGAATTCCAGAAAAACATCTACTTCTGCTTTATTGACTACACCAAAGCCTTTGACTGTATGGATCATAACAAACTGGAAAATTCTGAAAGAGATGGGAATACCAGACCACCTGACCTGCCTCCTGAGAAATCTGTATGCAGGTCAAGAAGCAACAGTTAGAACTGGACATGGAACAACAGACTGGTTCCAAATCAGGAAAGGAGTACGTCAAAGCTGTATATTGTCACCCTACTTTTGTGCAGAGTACATCATGCAAAATGCCAGGCTGGATGAAGCACAAGCTGGAATCAAGATTGCTGGGAGAGATATCAATAACCTCAGATATGCAGATGACACCACCCTTATGGCAGAAAGCTAAGAACTAAAGAACCTCTTGGTGAAAGTGAAAGAAGACAGTGAAAAAGTTGGTTTAAAACAACATTCAGAAAACTAAGATCATGGCATCTGGTTCCATCACTTCATGGCAAATGGATGGGGAAACAATGGAAACAGTGAGAGACTTTTTCTTGGGCTCCAAAATCACTGCAGATGGCGACTGAAGCCATGAAATTAAAAGATGCTTGCTCCCTGGAAGGAAAGCTATGACCAACCTAGACAGCATATTAAAAAGGAGAGACATCACTTTGTCAACAAAGGTCCATCTAGTCAAGGCTGTGGTTTTTCCAGTAGTCACGTTGGACTATAAAGAAAGCTGAGTGCTGAAGAATTGATGCTTTTGAACTATGTTATTGGAGAAGACTCTTGAGAGTCCTTTGGACAGCAAGGATATCCAACCGGTCCATCCTAAAGGAAATCAGTCCTGAATGTTCATTGGAAGGACTGATGTTGAAGCTGAAACTCCATTATTTTGGCCACCTGATGGGAAGAACTGACTCACTAGAAAAGACCCTGATGCTGGGAAAGATTGAAGGTGGGAGGAGACGGGACAACAGATGATGAGATGGCTGGATGGCATCGCCGACTCAATGGACATGAGTTTGATTAAGCTCCAGGAGTTGGTAATGACAGGGAAGCCTGGAATGTGCAGTCCATGGGGTTGCAAAGAGTCAGACATGATGAGCAACTGAACTGAAACTCACAGAAGAGAAATATAAGTACAATGAAGAAGCAGAGGAACCACTCCCAGTTGAAAGACCAAGAGAATTCCCTTGAAAGGACAATGAAACAGACCTCTTCAGTCTAGTAGGCACTGATTTCAAAAAGAAGACTGAAAATACTGAAGGAATTGAAAAAAGCTATCAACAGAAATACAGAGGACTGTGAAAAAGGAATTAGAAACTATAAACAGGAACCAAGAAAAATTAGAAAACTCACTTGCAAAGACAAAAACTGAAGTAAAGGCAATGAATAGCAGAGTAAATAATTAAGAAGAACAAATATGTGACCTGGAAGATAAAATATGAAAACTGCCCAATTGGGGCAGCAGACAGAAAGCCAAATGAAAAAAAGGGACCTGTGGGCTAAGATAAAGTATGCCAATCTATGCATAATAGGAATTCCAGAAGGAGAAGAAAGAGAAAAAGAGGTTGAAATGAATTTGAAGAAATTATGACTGAAACCTTCCCATACCTAAAGAACAAAACACATATTCAGGTGCAGGAGGCATTGAGGGTCAAACAAGGTAAGCTCGAGAGGCCTACACCAAGACACATTATATACAGCAGAAGGTAAAGGGAGAATTCTAAAGGAAGTAAGATAAAAAGTCAGTTACAACGGATTCCCCCACAAGATTACTACCTGTTTCCACCACAGAAATGTCACAGGCTAGGAGGAAGCGGCAGATACGTTCAAAGTCCTGAGAGAGAAAAGCTGCAACCTCGGGTCCTCTACGCAGCAAGGTGACCACGTGGGAAGAGATGCAGAATCTTACAGAAAAGCAAAAGCTGAAAGTACACAGCAAACACCAGCCCTTCCTGAGGGGACCCCGGGAAGTCTCCCCACATTAAAGGGGTGAAGCTCCATCGGGGAAAAGGAGGAAAAGTCACAACTGAAAAGCAAATGACTGAAATAAGCCTGCACACGGATTTTACAAAGTTCTGTGAAAGTGATAACCACAATGAACAGCAAAAGAATGAACATGAAGATACAAAAGTGGACATCTAAATCATAAAATATGGGGGAGGAAAATAAGAAAATGTAGGTTTTTTTTTTTTTTCTTTCATTTCCTAGGTATGTTTGAGCCTGTATGCCTACCTATCTAAGGCAAGTAGATATAGGACGAGATTAACGTATTTGAATAATAGAGTAACCACCAATGAAAAACACAGTAAATTCACAGAAACCAAAAAGAAAATAAGTATAACACAAAGGAAAATCATCAAACCACTAAAGGAAAACAGAGAAACAGAAAGGGACGAAGAAGAAATACAAAATCGATGGGAAAACAGAGTCAAAATGGAAATAAATATGTATATATCAATAGTTGCTTTAAATGTCAGTGGACTAAATAGTCAAACACAGAGGGGCAAACATTTGCATAGCAAAGGAAACCATAAACAAAACAAAAAAGACAATCATTGAATGACAGAAAATATTAGCAAATGAAATGACCACCAAGGGATTAGTCTCCCAAATTTACAAACAGCTCATGTGGCTCAATATTAAAGAAAAATAACCACCCAATCAAAAAACGGGCAGAAGATCTAAGTAGACATTTCCTCAAAGAAGACATACAGATGGCCAAAAAAGCACATGAAAAGGTGCTAAACATCACTAATAAGAGAAGCCCAAATCAAAACTTTACAAGGATGTATCACCTCAGAGATGTCAGAATGGCCATTATCATCATAAAAAAAAAAATCTACAAACAATAAATGCTAGAGAGGGTGTGGAGAAAAGGGAATTCTCCTACACTGTTGGTGGAAATGAAAACTGGTACAGCCACTATGAAGAACAGTATGGAGGTTCTTTAAAAAACTAAAAATGAAACTATCATATGATTTAGCAATCCCACTCTTAGGCATATATCTGGGAAAAACTATACTTTGAAAAGACACATGCACCCCAGTGTTCATTGCAACACTATTTACAACAGACGAGACAGTCTGATGTCCAGATGAGTGGATAAAGAAGATACAGTGTGTGTATATACACACACATACACACACACAATGAAATATTCCTCGCCCATTAAAAAAGAAAATGCTGTTTGTGGCAATACCGGTGGACCTAGAGATTATCATACTAAGCGAAAGTAAATCAGAGAAAGACAAATAGCGTATCACTTACACGTGCAGTCTTAAAAAATGACACAGATGGACGTATCTATTTATGAAACAGTCAGAGGCTTAGAAAACAAACTTAGGGTTACTAAAGGGGCAAGGTGGAAAGGATGATAAAGTATGGGTTTGTGATTAACATACACACAATGGGCTTCCCTGGTAGCTCAGCTGGTAAAGAATCTGCCTACAATGCAGGAGACCCTGGTTCAATTCTTAGATCAGGAGCATCCCTGGAGGAGGACAGGCTGCCCACTCCAGCATTCCTGGGCTTCCCTGGTGGCTCAGACGGTAAATCTGCCGGCAATGCAGGAGACCTGGGTTTGATCCCTGGGGTGGGAAGATCCCCTGGAGGAGAGCACAGCAACCCACTCCAGGATTCTTGCCTGGAGAGTCCCCATGGACAGAGGAGCCTGGTGGGCCGCAGCCCGTAGGTCACAGAGAGTCAGACACAGCACGGCACACGCACACAGTACTATATAAAGAACAGATACTCAACGAGAACCTGCCATATAGTATAGGGGACTAACTCAACTCGGCACTCTGTGATAACCTATGTGGGAAAGCAATAGATACGTGTGTGTGAGTAAATGAATCACTTTGCTCTACACCTGAAAAACACAAATCGGCTATCCCCAAATATAAAATTAAAAACGAGAATAAAGATAAACTCTCAAAGAGAGCAGATCTCTCAATATTCTGTGGTAAACCTAATGGAAAACAATGTATAACTGAATTACTTTGCTGTACAATAGAAATAAACATTGTATATCAACAATACTTCAAAAAAATTAGTTTTTTAAAATAGAAAAATTAAGACCAGGTGGCAGATTTATTGTTTTAATCCAGAGCCTACAACACGCTGCCTGTAAAGCCCACTTTAGGGCAGAGGGACACACACAGATCAAAAGCGATGAGATGGAAAAATATTTCTTGTAAACAGAAATGAGAAGAAAGTGGGGAATCACTCATGTCAGACAACACAGACTTGCAAACAAATACCATAAAGAAAGATAGATAAGGACACTATTGAAAAAAGGATCAATTTAGGAAGAGGATCTTATACTCATCAGCATATACACACCTAATGTAGGAGTATCTAAATACATAAAACAAATAGCAACAAACATAAAGGGAGAAATTGATGGGAAAACAAGAAGAGTAGGAGATTTGATTGAACACCCCACTCACATCAATGGATAAATCTTCTAGACAGAAAATCAGTAAAGCAAGAGAGATCCTAAACAACACAACAGAATTATGGTAAATTGATATTTTCTGGACATTAAAAAACAAAACACATCCTTTTCAGCTGCACCTGGAATATTCTCTAGGATTGATCACCTTCTCGGGCATAAAACAAGCCTCAACAAATTTAAGAGTGTAGAAGTTATCTCACATTTTTCCTGACCACAACAGCATTAAACTAGAAATCAACCACAGAAAAAGAAATGAGGGTAGAAAATAAGTTACACAGAGACTCAACAACATACTACCAATACTAAAAAAACCAATGGGTCAATGATGAAATCAAAGAGGAAATTTAAAAGTACCTTGAGACAAATGACAGTAAAAACAACCATACAAAACCTACAGAATGGGACTTCTCTGGTGATTCAGTGGCTGAGACGCCAAGCACCCAATGCAGGAAGCCCAGGTTCCATCTGTGAACTAGACCCCGTGTGCAGCAGCTGAGACCTGGCGCAGGCATTTTCACAAGGGAAACCTATGGGAGGCAGCAAAAGCAGTTCTGAGAGGGGAGTTCACAGCGATGCAGGCCTTGCTCAAAAAAACATGAAATATATCAAATAAACAACCTAGCCTACCACTTAAAAGAATTCGAGGAGAAGAAACAAAACCTAAAGTCAACAGAAGGAAGGGAAAAAGATCAGAGAGGAAATAGATAAAAGAGAGATTTTTTGGGGGGGGAAAAAAATACAACCAAGACCTGGTTCTTTGAAAGGGTAAACAAAATGGACAACTCTTTGGCCAGGCTCACCAAGACGAAATGAGAGAGAACCCAAATAAATGAAAAAGGAGACATAACAACTGATACTGCAGAAATACAAAAAACCATAAAGGAATACTATGAACAATTATATGACATCAAATTTGACAATGTAGACGGGGACAACAGAGGATGAGATGGTTGGATGGCATCACTGACTCAATGGACGTGAGTTTGAGTAAACTCTGGGAGTTGGGTGACAGACACGGAGGCTTGGCGTGCTGCAGTCCCTGGGGTCGCAAAGAGTCAGACACAACTGAGTGACTGAACTGAACTGAAGAAACATACAAGTTTCTAGAAACATACAGTCCACCAAAAAAATTAAGGAAAAACACATGATTTGACCAGACTGATTACTAGAGGTGAAATACAATCTGTAATTTTAAAACCTCCAACAAACTAAAGTCCAGGACCAGATGGCTCCATGGGTGAGTTCCACGAGACACACAAAATAATTTATATCAATGCTTCAAAAAAACTGAAGAGGTGGGAATTATAGAATGCCCACTGCCAAAGGCATTCTATAAAGCCACCATCACTCTGAAATCAAAACTAGACAAAGAACCACCAAAAAAGATACATACAGGTCAATATATCTGATGAATGTAGATGCAAAAATTCTTAACAAAATAGCAAACTGAATCCAACAGCACACACAAAAAAGTCACACACCACAACCAAGTGGGACTCATTGCAAGTTCATAAGGATGATTCCACATAAATCAATGTGATACACCTCATAAACAAAAGATAAAAACCACACGATCATCGCAATTGATGCGGAAAAAGCATTTGACAAAATTCAACATCCCTTCATTGCAAAAACTCTTTACCAAAAAAGTGGGTATTGAGGGAACATAATAAAAGCTGTTTATGACAAACCCACAGCCAGTATAATACTCAAAGGTGAAAAGCTGAAAGCCCTATTGCTAAAATCTAAAACAAGACAAGGATGCCCATTCTCACCTCTTCTAGTAAACACTGTAGTATTGGAAGTTGTGGCCACAGCAGTCAGGTCAGAAAAAGATATAAAAGGTATCCAAATTGGAAGGGAAAATTTAAACTGTCTTTATATGCAGATGACATGATTCTATATATATATCTATCTATATACAGAAAACCCTAAAGACTTAACACAAAAATTACTAGAAGTGATAAATTAATTCAGCAAGGTAGCAGGATACAAAGTAAACAAGATGATTCAAAGAAATGGAATGTTATCCCATGTCTTGGATTGGAAGAATTAATATTGTTAAAATGGCTATATTGCCCAAAGCAATCTACAGATTTAATGTGATCCCTATCAAATTACCCATGACATTTGTCACAGAACTAGAACAAATAACCCTGAAGTTTATATGGAATCATAAAAGACCCAGAATTGCCAAAGCCATCCTGAAGAACAAAACATGAACCATAATCCTCCCAGACTTCAAACAATACTACAAAGATACAGTAATCGAAACAGCATGGTACTGGCACAGAAATATTCATACGGATCAATGAAACAGAATAGAGAGCCCAGAGATAAACCCATACCCTTAAGGCCTCTTCGACAAAGGAGGGAAGAATATACAATGGGAAAAAGACAGCCTGTTCAGCAAGTGGTGTTAGCAAAGTTGGACAGCCACATGGAAATCGATGAGGTTAGAACATACCCTCTCACCACACATAAAGATAAACTCAAAATGGCCTAAAGACTTTAAGACATGACATGTCATCAAAAACTCCTTGCAGAGAGCATAGGCAAAACATTCTGACATAAATCATACCAGTGTTTTCTTAAGTCAGTCTCCCAAGGCAGGAGAAGTAAAGAAACAAATGGGACCTAGTCAAACTTACAAGCTTTCAGCACAGCAAAGGAAACCATTAAAAAAAGGAAAAGGCAACCTACAGAATCGGAAAAAATATTTGCAAATGATGCAGCTGGTAAGGGCTTAATTTCCAAAATATGTAAACAGCTCATAGAACTCAACAACCACAACAGAAAAACAAGCAACTTAATAAAAAATGGACACGAGATCTCAATGGGCATTTCTCCCAAGAAGAAATACACATGGCCAATAGGCACATGCGAAGATGCTCAGTATCACTAACTATTAGAGAAATGCAAATAAGAACTGCAGCGAGGTCCTGTAATGAGTGGCCAGTCAGAATGGCCATCATTAAACACTAAAAATAACAGACGCTGGAGAGGACGTGGAGAAAAGGGAGCGGCGCGCTCTCACTGTTGGTGTGAATGTAAGTTGGTACAACCCCTGCAGGAAACCATATGGAAAAAGCGAAAGACAGAAGAACTACCCTGTGGTCCAGCAGTCCCACTTCTGGCTGTGTATCCAGAAAAAACTCTAATCCACAAAGATACACGTACCCCCTATGTTCACAGCAGCATTATTCCACAGTAAACAAGACATGGACACATCCTAAATGTCCAGTGACAGACGGGCTGGCAAATGTGGTGGATACGCCCAGTGAATACTCCTCAACCATAGGAAGAATGAAACAGTGCCGTTCGCTGCAACATGGACGCAACTAGAGATTGTCATGATAAGTGAAAGCAGTCAGAAAGAGACAAATTTTGTCATATTTGTGTGGAATCTAAAATAGGACACAAGTGATCCTATCTGCAAAACAGACTGAGGGACATAAAGAACAGACTTGTGGTTGCTGGAGGGGAGGGTGCTGGGAGTGGGAAGCTGGAGTCAGCAGATGCAAAAGCCGTCACATGCAGGATGGGTCAGCCGCATCCTGCGTGCATCACAGACGATGTAAACAGCAACGGAAAAGACTGTGTTAAAAACAATGTATGTACAACTGAATCACCTGGCGCTGTGTGTGTGTATATAAATATATATAACTGAATCACTTTGCTGTGTGTGTATATATATATTATATATATAACTGAATCACTTTGCTGTGTGTGTGTGTATATATATTAACTAAATCACTTTGCTGTATAGCAGAAATTAACAATATTATTAGCCAACTATACTTCAATAAATTTCTTTTTAATTTAAAAAAGCAGCAGAACCACAGTGAAAGGAGGAAAGGTCACAGTTAATATTGCTCCGCATCCCCCCCAGCCTCTCTGCCCAGGAGTAAAAGAAAGACGATGGAACAGTTCAAAAAGCAATGTTACTACTGCATAAAATGAAGTGCTGGCTTCTTTTTTAGGTACATGGCCCCTGAAGTTCTAGATGACTCCATAAATATGAAACACTTTGAATCCTTCAAACGCGCTGACATCTATGCGATGGGACTAGTATTCTGGGAAGTAGCTCGACGGTGTTCCATCGGTGGTAAATTTCTTTCCCTTCCCCCAATATTTGTCACAAACAAAACTTGATTAAGAATTGTCTTTCTTATTGAATGAAATTGTTTACCCAGTGACCAATGAGAGTGCCAGAGGGATGACACCACATGCTTTATCCTTGTGCATGGCTCTATCCTGATAGCAGCTGTATTCCAGTGTGGTCTTTTTCTAGTTCCACTTGGAATTTTGGGATGCAACAGAAACCAGCCCCTTGTTATCTTGCAATATAGATATTTAGAATGAATGACTGCTTGTGAGGCCACCCAGGAAGCTATTTCTAGCATGTACCGGAGTCAAACTGATTTTTTTACCCTCGAGATTGTCATGATTTTCTCCATCTGATAGTGGAAATTACATATGCAAAATGCAAATACACTATCACTGCATTACTTTTTACAATACGTTTGTGCTAGATTGAGCACTTTGAATGTTTACTTGAGAAACAGTCTTCTCCTGAGAACGCAGGCTCACCTGAGACTCAGGCCTCAGGGTTTTGAGGCAGTGAGGGGTGGAGAGGCAATAAGGACACGTTATTAACAGACACAAGTGGGGGAGGGACCTGCACTCGGGCCTGCCCTGCAGGACTCACACCTTAGTGAGAGTGTGCATCCCTTCACCAGCTGAGGCTGTGCACTTGCAGAATAAAGGCTTTCATTTCAGTAAAGACATCGAGGAGAAAATGTCAGTCTGGTCATCACAACTCAGTTAGCCATTACTAACACAGCCTTTGCTGACTGTATTGCAAAATTTAGTTTCACAGTGTGGGCTCGGTACTGACTGAAGGAGGTGGGCTGTAGATGCAGACATGGATGAGAGAGCGCAGGCTGTCCACTCGCCCGTTTCAGTAATGGGACACTGTGACAGAATCTCCAGCTGTTCCTTTCCTGTCTGGTCAAAGATTGTTCTGACGTTATCTGAGTAAATCTTTTAAAATAGGTTGTTTTTTTTTTTTTAATTCTTTACCAATGTAGGAATTCATGAAGATTACCAGCTGCCTTATTATGATCTTGTACCTTCCGATCCATCAGTTGAAGAAATGAGAAAAGTTGTTTGTGAACAGAAGTTAAGGCCAAATATTCCAAACAGATGGCAGAGCTGTGAAGTGAGTATTTATTTTGGGTACTATACAGTTTTCTAAACTGCTTCTGGTTAGTATGTGGAAATTTGCTACTTTTCTTTAAGGAAAACAGAAGTAAGAATTCCCATTCCTTTATTTTTCATAGCTAATTAAATCAATGAGTAAAAACAGAATAATTTGTTTCTTATGTTCAAGTACATTGCAAAGGCCATGGAACCTTTTTAGTGGCCATCAGTTTATTAGAATAGTGTTTGGATCTGCCAGTGAAAGAAAGCTCCTGCATTTTAAAGCTTCCTGGCTTTCCCTGGTGGCTCAGTGGTAAAGAATCCGCCTGTCACTGCCGTTAACACGGGTTCAATCCCTGATCTGGGAAGATGCCCAGAGGCCACAGAGCAACTAAACCCATGCACCACAGCTTTCTGAGCTCTAGAGCCCGGGGGCTGAAACTGACTGAAGCCCACGCGCCCTGAAAGCCTGTGCCTGCAACAAGGAGCCACCACAGTGAGAAGTCCAAGCGCCACAGCCAGAGAGCAGCCCTCGCTCGCCACAACCAGAGAAAAGCCAAGCGCAGCAGTGAAGACCCCGCACAGGCAGAACATAAACCAGGGCAGCCCAGGACAGCGGGCTGCGTGCTGGCTGGAATCAGGAGGCCTGTATTCTAGATCAGCCTGGCTGCCGTACATTTCAGAGTCTGGCTTCAGGCACTTCAGTTCTTGGGACTTTGATATGCATTTCTGTAAAATAAGGGATTTGGATGATTGTGAAGACGGTTCAGATGATCTTAAATTTTATTCATTTCACTGTTTATTTGACTATTCATCAGGAATTTGTGGAAACTGCTTTTTAGCAGTATCTGAGCTTTTCAACCTCAGCTCTTACAAAAAGTTTTAGAAATATTTTTGTAGTTGTACTTTCAAAGAATTTATAAGAAAATGTTTAATTTATCCTCAATTGCTAACTTTTACTAACAGAAGTAGAAGATATTAAGAATACACAGAAAAACTGTACAGAAAATGTCTTAATGACCCAGATAACCAGGATGGTGTGATCACTCACCTAGAGCCAGACATCCTGGTGTGTGAAGTCAAGCAGACCTTAGGAAGCATTACTACAAACAAAGCTAGTGGAGGTGATGGAATTCCAGCTATTTCAAATCCTAAAAGATGATGTTGTTAAAGTGCTGCACTCAAAATGCCAGCAAATTTAGAAAACTCAGCAGTGGCCAAGGACTGGAAAAGGTCAGTTTTCATTTCAGTCCCAAAGAAGGGCAATGCCAAAGAATGTTCAAACTGCCACACAATTGCACTCTTTTCACATACTAGTAAGGTAATGCTCAAAATCCTTCAAGCTAGGCTTCAACAGGGCGTGAAACAAGAACTTCCAGATGTACAAGCTGGATATAGAAAAGGCAGAGGAACCAGAGATCAAACTGCCAACATCTGTTGGATCATAGAAAAAGCAAGGGAATTCCAAAAAAACCTTCTGTTTAATTGACTGCACTAAAGCCTTTGACTGTGTGGATCACAAACAACTGTGGAAAATTCTGAAAGAGATGGGAATACCAGACCACCTTACCTGCCTCCTGAGAAACCTGTATGCAGTCAAGAAACAACACTTAGAACCAGACGTGGAAATAGCAAAGTGGTTTAAAATTGGGAAAGGAGTATTGTCAAGACTATATTGTCACCCTGCTTATTTAGCTTATATGCAGAGTACATCATGCGAAATGCTAGGCTGGATGAACCCCAAGCTGGAATCGAGATTGCCAGGAGAAATATCAGTAACCTCAGATATGCAGATGACACCACCCTAATGACAGAAAGTGAAGAGGAGCTAAAGAGCCTCTTGATGAAGGTGAAAGAGGAGAGTGAAAAAGCTGGGTTAAAACTCAACATTCAGAAAACTAAGACCATGGCATCCAGTCCCATCACTTCATGGCAAATAGGTGGGGAAAGAATGGAACAGTGAAAGACTATTTTCTTGGGCTCAAAAATCACTGTGAACGGTGACTACAGTCATGAAATTAAAAAAGATGCTTGCTCCTTGGAAGAAAAGCTATGACAAACCTAGACAACATATTAAAAACAGAGATATCACTTTGCCAACAGAGGTCTGTATAGTCAAAACTATGGTTTTTCCAGTGGTCATGTATGGATGTGAGAGTTGGACTATAAAGAAAGCTGAGCACTGAAGAATTGATGGTTTCGAACTGTGGTGTTGAAGAAGACTCTTGGGAGTCCCTTGGACAATAAGGAGATCAAACCAAGTCAGTCGTAAAGGAAATCAACCCTGAATTTTCATTGGAAGGACTGGTGCTGAAGCTGAAGCTCCAATACTTTGGCCACCTGATGTGAAGAGCTGACTCACTGAAAAAGATTGAGGGCAGGAGAAGCAGGTGACAGAGGATAAAATGGTTGGATGGCATCATCGACTTAATGGACATGAATTTGAGCAAACTCTGGGAGATAGTGAAGGACAGGGAAGCCTGGTGCGCTGCAGTCCATGGGGTCAGAGTCGGACATGACTGGGTGAACCACCACCACGATTATACTATTATAATATTGGCGAAGCATTTCCCGTTAGAGTTGATGTTTTGTAGTGTAGGAAGAATAAAAAGCTGTTCACTTAAGTAGTTTATTTTACATCCTAAATTAATGTAGACTTCAGTCTACATACCTGTGAGATCAAGAGAATTCCTTGGCTACCTCCAATGAAATCAAGTATTCAGGCCCAGACAAAATATATTCTGTGCTCACGGAACCTGCATGTTTAACAAATGAAATTGGGCTAGATTTTGTCTTTGAAAAATTTCATCTTGATACTACAAACTGGAATTATTCATGCACTCATTCAATAAGCAAATTAGAGCAAATTACTATTAAACAGATGGCTAATTAAGCATGAAGGAAAGTTAGTAGTTAACATTAAAAACATGCATGCAAGTTGCAATTACTGTCTCAGCATGTTGAATTAATGCCATCACTGTCATTTTAGGTTTTTTCTCTATTTGGCTAGTTTTGTATCGCTAACTTAATCTTTCACTTTTCTTGGGTTTTACACGTCTCCCCTCAGTAGCTGAAACACATCGAGGATTTGAAACTGATAGGATACCTACAGAAGTGTTTTTCAGAGCCCTCTGACCTTTTCTGGTCTGAAAAGCTGGCTCTAGGTCAGCTTTCATCTTGGCTATCCCTCACCTTTCACCTGTGATCTCTCTTGCCTCTCTTGTGGTGACTGCCTTTCTGAATCCCATGTCTTCAAGTTTCTTTTGCTCATCATCCCCCTCTTCCAGCTCTTTGCTCAGATGTTACCTTGCCAGTGAGACGTTACCTGTCAACCTATTTAAAATAGCACTTTTTTCCCCAGCATACTTTATCTCCTTCCCTAACTGATGTTTTCCTCAGCGCTTGCCGCTGACAGCCCATGTGTTTTGCTTAGTTGTTAACCATATGCTTTAGCCCTCTGTAACGTGAGCTTTGTGAGAGGGGAGCTGTTCTCTGTGAGACCCCTGCTGTGTCTGTTAGTACCCTACTAGATGCGTGGAGGACGGTATCTGGCTCATGGCACTTGGTTTGCCGGATGATTTTATGCATGTCCTGAACCCTTGGTCGTTTTTACCTGAAAACAAATGCTCATTTCTAGGAAATTTTCCTCAAGTATTTCCTTGATGTGTTCCCTTCCATTTTCTTCTGTTCTTTTTCTTCAGCTCTGGCTATGAATGTGGACATCCTGAACAGGCATTCTGCTTTTCTTGTGTTTTCTTTCTTATTACCCATCTCTTTGTTCTCTTTTCTCTACTTTCTGGGAAAGGAATCCACTTTTATCTTTTGGTTTTATTATTATTATTCAGGTTTATCTTGTAGTTCTATAAAACTTTCCCCAAACCAAACAAAACCCAAAAAAGTATTGGTAAGTCCAGTATCAGTATTTTCTTTTATCTCTTTGAAGATATTAATGATGGCCTGTTGATACTGTCTTCTGTACACCTTGTGTTTTTCTGTTTGTCTCAGTCTCTGCGTTTCATGTTCCTTTCCTGAAATGCCTGGTCAGGCTCAGGCTCTGCGTATAAAAGCAGCACTGAGAGCTGGTGGGAAGCTTTGTGCACATGAATGCAGCTCGTCGTCATGCAGGCTGAGCGTGAAGGAACTGGATGCTGCTTTGGGAAACCACTGACGTCACTCTCTAGGCTTTTCTTCTTGGGCTGAAGGCTCTTCTGGTCTCTTACCTAGAGGAGTGTGTAAAGTCACTGGCCATGTTCTGGGGAGAAAGTTTGTCGTCTTGGCGTTCAGTGTGTTGTCCATGTGGAATTTTGCCCTCATTTCCCCAAGACGGCAGTCTGTTCTGCCCTCAGATTGAAGCCTCTCGTCTTCTGTGGGGATGGGGTTGGGGGTCACCCAGCTGTGTGAAGTTGGGGCAGGGCAGGGCAGGTATCTGGGCTTCCAGCTTCTTTGGCTGATTCTATTTTTGCCCTGAACGTCACCTCGGGGATACAGGATGTAAGTTAATTCCTCAGTTTTGGGGGCCGTTTCATGGGAGGCAGGTTCCCTCTTTGCCTTGCACAGCTCTGTTTGAGGATTCAGCTTTCTCAGGCTGCAAAGTCAATCCTCCCTTGTCCATCTGCTTTTCAGCTGCTGGCACCAGTATCCTGCTGAGGGGAATTTAGGTCATCTTTACTCATTTGCTATTACAAATGATGCTGAAACAGAATTCCTTGTATGGCGTTTACAAAGAAAATTTACAGGTAAAGATTATTATCCAGGTCGTTGAAAAGTGGTGCATGCGTTAATGATCTTTCTCTTCTTTTCCTGTAGGCCTTGCGAGTAATGGCTAAAATTATGAGAGAATGTTGGTATGCCAATGGCGCAGCCAGGCTTACAGCCCTGCGGATTAAGAAAACATTGTCACAACTCAGTCAGCAGGAAGGCATCAAAATGTAAATTCTGTGGCTCTGCCTGAACTCTGCTTCTTCTTCACATCTGCTCCTGGGTTTTAATTTGGGAGGTCAGTTGTTCTACCTCACTGAGAGGGAAGAGAAGGATGTGGCTTCCTTCCACGGCGATGTAGAAAGGTGAACTAAGACATCCCGGGATTTCTTCAGACCCAGGAAACCGCCACGTGGGGTCCTTTCTGTGTGCTATGAACGCTTTCCCAGGACAGTTACAAAACGTTGTGTAGGCTACCTTTATTTTTTATTAACACAAACCTTGTTTTTTAAATGATTGCTGGTCTTAACTTTTAGGTAACTGCTGTGCTGAAGATCATCTTTAAGGGTAAAGGAGCTGGATGGCTGAGTTATATGAAACATTTCTTATTTTTAAAGAAAGTGATTTCTCCTGGTTAGTACATTCTCAGAGGATTCTGAACCACTAAAGAGTTTCTTTGATTTAGACTTTGAATGTACTGTTCTATAATTTTCAGGATCTTAAAACTAACACTTATAAACTCTTGAGTCTAAAAATGACCTCATATAGTAGTGAGGAACATAATTTATGCAATTGTATTTTGTATATTATTGTTCTTTCACATATTCAGAACATTACATGCCTTCAAAATGGGATTGTACTATACCAGTAAGTGCCACTTCTGTGTCTTTCTAATGGAAATGAGTAGAATTGCTTAAAGTCTGTGTGGTAAACTTGTCATGTTTTAATTCAAAAGTTTATTTACCTGGATAACCCAGACTTACTCTGTTTTGTTTTCTAGAAGAGTTTTTCTGGTATGTTATTTGGTATTCCATTTTGAAAATGCCTTTCTCCTACCAAAATGTGCTTAAACCACTAAAGAAATGAAATGGCATTAATTGGTAAATTGTTATCATGGTCATAAGTATTCTCACCAAGTTTTTGCATTTTAATTGTATTGTCTAAGTACACTTTTAAAAAATCAAGTGGCACTCTTGATGCTTATAGTACTTTAATAACTTAAAATCTGTAGCATACAGACAAATTTTTCTAAAAGGGAAAATTTGTCTAGCTGCTTGTGAAAAGTTGTGTGGCATTCTGTAAGCCATTTTTTTCTTTATCCGATCAAAGACAGTGTTATTTTTTTTAAGAAATGAATTACGTTTAAAGTTAGAATATGGTTAATGTTAAATAGGCTTCTTTCTAGGAAGGTAAAGGCAGTTGATAATTTGGATAGTAGCAGGTATGTGAGAGTCACGTTGTGTAGGAGTCACTGGTCTGTGGACTTTCTGTCTTTGTAGCTAAGGTCAGAGTCAGTGTGGTTTTGAGGTCGCACTACACTTTGAGGAAGGCAGCTTTTAATTCAGTCTTTCCTTCTTTGTGCAGATGTTGCAACTGCCTAATTTATATGGCTATGGAGTGAATTTGGTGCACCCTCAATATTTGGGAAAGTGATAGCTAAGGAATATTCCAAGGATAGATTCTCCATTTACAGATGTTTATGGTGAAATTAAATGTTTAAAGCAAATCTGTCATGGCCTTCTCACATTAAGTTGAAATTAGCTTATAATAACTGGTTTTACTTCCAGTGCTAAAAGTCTTTGCAGGATTTCTACAATTGTTCAAAGTCCTCTTTATCACTGTGATCTTAATCTGAGGGAGGAAAGTCTATCGTAGCTGTGAGGCAAGACCGTACCTTACAGAGCTATCAGTTTCCTGATGAAAGGGTCAGAGTAACCTTGACAGTATTTTGGTCAGTAAGAGATAGTGGCCATTTTGCTGACTGAGCTGCATTCTGATAACGTCTTATTTCTTATACATAGAAAAAATCTGAAAGACTGTTTGGTCTTAAAGCCAAAGTAACTTTAGAATGAATGACATACTTCATAGGAATTTAGTGTCAATTTCATGTGTTTAAAAACAACATGGGGAAAATATTGTTTAGAGGTTAATATTTTGAGTCCAAATTTTAGTTTTTTCTGTAGTTACCATGATTTCATCAAAGCAAATGAGTGAGTTTGCGAGGTTTGTTTTTATAATTGTGTTATGTTTCCTGTTTAATAATCTCTAGCTCTATGATCAGGTACTTTTACTTTGTTTTTTTTTTGGCCATTTACAAGCCTACCAGATCTGCTTTATGAAATCCAGGGGACCAATGCATGTTAATCAGTAAAACTATTTTTATATAATTTTAAGAACATACCAAAAGTTCTTGTCTGATTTAAAGTTGTGATACATGATTTCTCAGTTTCATATAAGGTAAAACCAACTTTTGCTGAAGATATTCTTTATTAAGTCAAAAAATGAGTTACAATTTTACTGTTCAGCCTAAATGGATAAAATCTACTTTTGATGAATCAGGGAACTTTTTAAAAGTTGGAATTTAGTTCTAAATTGGGTTTTCATGTTACTCTAGCTGATTCCTTTTTTTTTTTCCAACTAACGAAGGTTTGACAAACCCCAATTGGCTAGTATTGAAAATGAAAGTAACTGAAAATATTTATGGATCATGATTACTGTGGCTGTTCCTGCAGAAAAATTTGACTGGAGAAATATACTTAAAAACACAAGCCTTTGTGTTTATACTATCTTTCTTCAGATGCTCACTTTCCAAGGTTCTACTTTGCTTAAGTAACCTTCAGGCAGACTGTCCACGTCAACTGCCAGTGCCCCCAGAGGACGGGGACGAGGGGTGCGCACGGCTTCCTGGGGTGCAGACATCCCTGGTCGTCTCCTCACACCCTTGGCTCTCTGTCGCCCAGGCTGCCTTCCCGCTGGTCCTGCCTCTGAGTGGGCTGGCAGCAGAGGGCAGCTCTGGCAGTGGGGTTGTGCCCGAAGCAGTGGCCAGCGTGTCTCCCACAGGACAGGGTAGGTCCAGAGAGCTGAGCCTGTAGTTACGCTGCAGTGACGGTGCCCAGGAAGTGCCTTGAGTCAGGACACAGTGCCGTGGTCATCGGGAACTCCAAGTTTCCATTCTTAAAAAATGTCAGTGGCCACTTGGCCATTTTGCTGCTCATGCCTGAGTTAACCGTTTTTCCCCCCTCTACTTTAAAGAACTGTCACATACAGAACATTTTGTAAAACAAGATGATAAGTGCTAATTAAAACTCAAAACAACATGAGGATCCCGTGAGACATGTCATATCAAGAGTTTATTTTTCCCCCTCCACTGAAAGAGTGATTGTTAGTAAACTATTTCTTGACCATGGCAGTGTTCTGGCTCCAGATGGTGAGAGTCCAAATAATGGTTCTGTCACAGCTTGGCAGAAAAATGCCAGTTCAGATGTTTTTGAGAGTATAAAAAATAGCTCATGACGTGTCCTGCAGCATCTTGTGTCTGTTTTGGAATGCTGTGATTCCCATGGGCCCTCTCCAGAAATGCTGGACTTCTAGGACATTCTGAGGATTGTCAGTACATTTAAACCTTTAGCCCTATTATGCAGTCTTATTTGTAACTGTAAACTTAAAAAAAAAAAAGTGGTTAACAACATTCAACCAGTTTCTTAAAGCTTAAAAAGAACTTCAGTGAATGTTTTTATTTTTAAACAAGATTTGTGAATTGAGTATCATGAACTGTGTTTTGATATCCCTTTTTCACATTGTGCCAATGGAATGGGGTGTTTGATATTTCTTTACATGTCAAGGAGATGCTTCAAAATGTCAATTGCTTTAAACTTAAATTACCTCTCAAGAGACCAAGGTACATTTACCTCATTGTATATATGATGTTTAATATTTGTCAGAGCATTCTCCGGGTTTGCAGTTTATTTCTATAAAGTATGAGTATTATGTTGCTAAATTACTCAAATGGTACTGTATTGTTTATATTTGTACCCCAAATAACATCTATACTTTATTTTCTGTATTTTATTGTATTTGTGCAAAATTCTTTTGGCTTTATCACTGTAATCTCTGCCCCTTTAAGATGTGTACAAAAAATGTCCATATAAATTTTCACTTACGTTGAATGATTTTGAGAAACCTGTAAAGAGGTGAGGAAAATGAAAACTGCAGTTCCCCATAAGTTTTTATAAATTGTATACTGTATTTGTAGTAATATTCTGAACGAACTGTAAATAGGTAGAAGAATAATGCTTATGTCAAGTCCTAACACTACAGTAGAAAAAATGGAAGCAATGCAAATAAATTACTTTTTTTCCCAAGTGCTAGTGGCATAATTTAAAGTGTGTATATTGGGGAGAGTCCTGCTGTTATGAAATGTAACTGACATAAATACAGACTAGAATCTTTGGATGACTACTCGGTACAAGCTGCAGTACTGGAACATGTTTGAGACTTGCCCCCCTGTCCAAAGGTGCATCTTTACGTGTAGAAGCTGCTCTCCACATGCGTGTGGTGGCGGTTCTGCGTGGACACGAAGTGACACATCTGCGCGGGAACTCTGCTAAGTGTGTGTTAACGTTTTCAGCGATTTTCCCAAAGAAAATGTAAAGTATTTTCATCTTTCCAAATTTTTCCTTCTTTTCCTAAATTAAGGATTGTGAGAAATAATTTGTAGAAATAAGTTTTGTGTTTGAGTTTTTTTGAACAGTTAGTCTCCTGAGAGTGAGAACTTGACTGGTAAGAGAACTGAGGAGGTAGTGATAGAAAGAGGAGATGTCATCCCCAAGCCCGCAACATACTCTAGGTGAGGTTTTGCAGATTGGATTGTTCTTGCATTAAAGACTAGTCACCTCAATTCAGAGACCAGATTTAGCGATTTTTTTCTTCATAATAAAGGCAGAAGTAGAGCTTTTTCTTGTCAATTAGAAGAAAGTGAGATTACTTTTAAAACATCATAGATTCAAAGAAAACAGAAATAGCTTTGTCTTTTCATCACCTCTTCAGCCCTTGGGGTTTTCTAATTTGGAAAAAGTGATATTACATACATGACCTGATGGACAGATCTTGCAACTCTGTGCTTTATTTCATAATTGAGAACTTAGAA
Source organism: Cervus canadensis (assembly GCF_019320065.1). Lineage (NCBI taxonomy): Eukaryota > Metazoa > Chordata > Mammalia > Artiodactyla > Cervidae > Cervus > Cervus canadensis. Next base: position 9,444,731 of record NC_057399.1, on the reverse strand, counting down.
AACATTGCAGCTATTCTGAAAAGTGAGGAGAAACATTTGGTGTTACAAAAGCAAGGGCTCAGCCATGTATGACTTTTAAGGGTTGGAAAATATTCAGTCAGATAACATTAAATCATTGTGAAAATGAAGGATTCTTAATGTGAGATGGAAAAAAGAAGAAACTTAGGATGACTGTTTTCTTTCCTAATACAAAAGAACAGAATTATAAGAACGGGATATTGGCAACTTAAGTATTTCAAAGAAGAGAAAGGAAACAGACTGTTGAGAATGACAGGATTTGGATGCAACCAACCCAGCTCTTCAAAAATAAAGGTGGAAAAAAAAAATGCAGCACATGTGAAAAAGTGAAATTAGATCATTCCTTAATGCCATACACAAAAATAAGCTCAAAATGGATTAAAGACCTAAATGTTAGACCAAACACTGTAAAACTCAGAGGAAAACATAGGCAGACATAAATCACAGCAATGCCTTCAATCCATCTCCCAGAATAACAGAAATAAAAACAAACAAATAGGACATACTTAAACTCTTACACAGCAAAGGAAACAATAAGCAAAACAAAGAGACGACCCACAGATTGGGAGAAAATATTTGTAAATGATGTTACTGATAAGGGATTAGTCTCCAAAATTTACAAACAGCTTATGACACTTAATAGTATCAAAACAAACAACCCACTCAAAAGGCAGAAGACCTGAGTAGACGTGTCTCTAAAGAGGACATACAGATGGCCAGTAGGCACATAAGAAGATGTTCAACACCATTCCTTATTAGAGAAATGCAAATCAAAGCTACCATGAGAAATCACCTCACACCAGTCAGAATGGCTATCACCAAAAATCCCCAAACAACAAATGCTGGAGAGGGTTAGAGAGAAGACAACCCTCCCGCACTGTTAGTAGGAATGTAAACTGGTACACGAACTATGGAAAACAGTATGGAGGTTCCTTAGAAAAATAAAAACAGAGCTGCCATATGATCCTGCAATCCCACTCCTGGGCACATATCCAGAGGAAAACACGACCCCAAAGATACACGCACCGCAGAGTCCACTGCTGCACTGTTTACAGCAGCCAGGACACGGGAACCACCTGAGGGTCTGCTGGACGTTGAGGCGTGGAGCTTACCCCGTGCGCCTGGAGAACCCCGTGGACAGAGGAGTCTGGCAAGCAGTGGTCCACAGGGTCACAAAGAGTCAGACACGGCTGAAGTGACAGCGCGCATGCACACGATGTGCACTGCAATATTAGCACCAAGGAGTGGGTAGGAAACGGAGCTGCACTGGAACAAACACTCTCTTTCACTGGAATTACACTAGCATTAATCTGAAGATTGTGGTTAACTAAAATACTGTAGTCCCTAGAACAACCACTAAAACACTTAAAATACAGTTTAAGAAATCTAAACGGCACACTAAAAAGTTGTTAACACAGAAGAAGGCAGTAATAGAAAGATGGAAATGCAAAAACATACGAGACATTTGGAAAACATAGTAAAATGGTAGCCACAAATCAAACAATACCAATAATTTCATTAAAAATGATTGGACTAAATACTTGAACCAAAAGAAATTGTTACAATGGATAAAAAAACCAAGACTTAACTATATGGTGTCTACAAGAGAAACTTTGGATTCAAAGACAAATAGTACAAAAGTAACAGCATGAAAAATATACACCATGCCAATAGTAACCGTAAGCCAGAGCCAGAATGGATATCTTGATGTCAGACAAAGTGGGATTGGAAATGAAATAGAGGACATTTCAAATGATAAAGGGTCAGTATATCAGGGAGATATGTTACTCTACCAAATGGGTTCACTCGTGCACTCAGTAAAGCTAATCCAGTGACAGCAGGTCCTGGTGAAGAAAAGTCCCGTGTTATTGCAGCACCCACTGTGGGGACAGGTAAGAAGGGTGGCTCACGCTTGAATGACCCAAACTCCCCAGTGGATTCTCAGGAAGACAAAGTGAGGGAGGGGGTCACAGGGTTATTGATCAGCTCATGCACAGTTCTGGTTGGTGAGTGGTGAGCCAACAGGGAGATGTTTGGGGACTCTCAATCATCAACTTTCTGCTTCCAAGCTGTCTGGAGCCTACATGCCTGTGGAGAGCATGTAGTTAACTTTCTCCAACTGGTGGTTGTGAAAGTGAAAGTCACTCAGTCATGTCCAACTCTGCAACCCCTGTGGAATTCTCCAGGCCAGAATACTGGAGTGGGTAGCCTTTCCCTTCTCCAGGGGACCTTCCCAACCCAGGAATCGAACCCAGGTCTCCCACATTGCAGGCGGATTCTTTACCAGCTGAGCCACAAGGGAAGCCCAAGAATACTGGAGTGGGTAGCCTATCCCTTTTCCAGTGGATCTTCCCAACCCAGGAATCAAACCAGGGTCTCCTGCTTTGCTGGCGGATTCTTTACCAACTGAGCTATCAGAAATCCTAGATGTTAATGTACTTAAAAACCTGCACCTAAAAACAAATACGTGGAGAAAAAAGTGACAGAATTGAAAGGAAAAATAGATAATTCACCAATAACATTTGGAGATTAATACTACATTCTCAATAACTGATAGAACTTGAAAAAAAGCAAAGAAGAAAATGTCATCACCCAACCTGCCCTGACATTTGTAGATCAACCACCACAGCAAAACATACATTCTTTTCAACTCCACACGGAACATTTTCCAGGGAAAGACCACATGCTGTGCTATAAAACAATTTAAAAGGACTGAAGTCATACAAAGTATCAATATATTTTCCAACCATTTGAAATTAAGTTAGGAGTTACCAACAGATATTTGGAAATTTAATGCATTTCTAAACACTTGAAGAAAGCAAGGAAAGTTAGAGAATTTAAATGAAGTAAAACAGCATATGGAAACTTACAATATGCAGCTAAAGCAGTACTGAGAGGGAAATTTAGTTTTAAATACCTACACTTGAAAGGATATTTAAATTCCATGAGGACAGACACACAAGTCCTTCATACTATGAGCAAACTGAATCCAGCAACAAAGAAAAAGGCTTACACGCCAGGACTAAATCGGATATCCTGGGGCTGCAAGCTCGACTTCACACCCCAGAAGCTGTGCTGCTGTCCTGTTAAGTCGCTGAGTCGTGTCCGACTCTTTGCGACCCCATGGAATGTACCCCGCCAGGTTCCTCTGTCCATGGGATTTCCCATGCAAGAATGCTGGAGTGGGTTACCATTTCCTTCTCCAGGGGATCTTCCCGACCCAGGGACTGAACCCACGTCTCCTGGCCTTCTGCACTGGCAGCCAATGGATTCTCTACCACTGAGCCATCTGGGAAGCCCCAGAATGTCGTCTACCGTATTAATAAAATGACAAAACCCATGTATTCAGCTAAACAGAGACAAGTAACGGCATTTGACAGAATTCAGCACTCTTTTGTGATAAAAACCCAAACTAGGAATATAAGGTATGTTCCTCAACCCAAGTGAAGAATATTTTCAACCTATGAAAATCCTACAGCTAATAAACTTAAGGGTGAAAGAGAGTATTTCTCCTAAAATCAGGAGCAATCAAGAATATTCACTCATTTTTATATAACATTGTAGTAGAGGTTCTATCCAGCTCCTGACCTGCCCCCAACCCCCACCAAAGATTAAAGGCATTCAAATTTGAAAGAGTAAAACTATTCACAAATGATATGATCTCCTATGATCCTAAGGAATCCACAAAAAAACTAACTGAAAAAATTGTAAGGTTGTATGATACAAGATCAATATATAAAAAGCAACTGAAATTCCCTGTTAGCAATGAACAATCCTCTTAAAAACTTCCACTCACAACAGCATCAAGAATACAAGAATAAATTTCATTGAAAAAGTATAAAAACTGCAGAGAGAAATTAAAGATCTAAACAGATGGAGAAACATCCCATATTTTTGGACTAAAAGATTCAATACTCTTAAAATGATACTTCTCCCCCAATTATTCTCTAGCTTCAACCTAATCCCTATCAATAGTCCAGGAGGCTTTTCTGTTTTTTTAAAATAGACAAACTGATCCTAAAACCTGCATAGAAATGCAAAGTATCTAAAATAGCCAGAATTATTTTGAAAAAGAACAAAATTGGAGGAATTACCCTACCCAATTTCAAGTTAATAAGGCTGCAATAATTAAGACAGTGTTTGCTGGCATCAGGATAGGTGGATAAAGCAATAGAATAGGGTTAACAGTCTAGAAATAAACCCTTACATATATGATAAATTGATCTGACATGTGCCAAGCCATTTTAATGTGAGATCGGTCTTCAGCAAGTGGTGCTGGAACAGCATATACCAAAATGGGGCGGATGGGGGGGAGGTGTGCAAAGACAGAAAGAGAAAATTATTTAGACCTTTAGCTCATTAAAGACCAAAAGACACAAGCAAAGGCTGTACCACTTCTAGAGCTTCCCCACTGACATGAGCGGTAAAGAACCAACCTGCCTCAAAATGTATGACAAAACCCACTACAATATTGTAAAGTGATTAGCCTCCAATTAATAAAAATAAATGAAAAAAAAAAACAAACAAACAAACAAAAAAAAACCAACCTGCAAATGCAACAGACATGAGGCCTGGCTTCCATTTCTCGGTTGGGAAGATGCCCTGGCGGAGGGCATGGCAACCCACTCTAGTATTCTTGCCTGGAGAATCCCATGGACAGAGGAGCCTGGCAAGCTACAGTCCATAGGGTCGCAAAGAGTTGGACATGACTGAAGCGACTTGGCACCTCACATACAACTTCTAGAAGAAAATGGGAGAGAATCTTCATGGTTTAGTTAAAGACTTCAGTGTGATACCAGAAGCAAAATTTAAAATGTTGAAAAACTGGACTTCAGAATTAAAACCTTTTAGGTACTGAAGTGAAGCTTTAAAAAAAAATTGGTGTTGGTTAGGATTGAGGTGGTGGAGAAGTAGGACATGAAGTTCACCTCCTCCCGTAAATACATTAAAAACACATCTACAGGTATTTCCCTGGTGGTTCAGTGGTTAAGATTTCGCCTTCCAGGGGTGCTGGTTTGATTCCTGCTCAGGAAGCTATGATCCCACATGCCTCAGGGCCAAAAAAACAAAACATCAGGCAGATTCATATTTTAACAGATTCAATAAAAACTTAAAAAAACGGTCCACATCAAAAGAAATCTTTAAAAAAAAACCCACATCTACAAATAGAATGATTCACACAGAACATCTACTGAACACTGGCAGAAGACCACAGATTTCCTAAAGAGCAACAAAACCTCCATGTAACTGGGTAGGACAAAAGGAGAGAGAAAAATAAAGGACCTGGGGCAGCCCCACTGCAGGGAGGGAGCTGTGAAGGAGGACGTGTCCTTGCACCCTGGGTAGCCCCCTTGCGGGCAGAGAGACCAGCCTGGATGGAGGGGGAGCGTCAGAGCCTAGGAGGAGAGTGCAGCAAGACAGTAACAGAAAGTCGGCAGCACCACCCTATGCTCCACGGCGTGAGATGCTCACCCATGGGTGGGGGCTGGGTGCTGAAGCTCAGGCTTCAGAGGCTGAGACTCAGGGAGAAGACTGGGGTTGGCTGTGTGGAGACAGCCCGAAGAGTCTGGATTGTGGCCACAGCGGGTACACTCAGAAGGCGCCTGGGCTCACCAGTGAGGCCGGCCACCCTTCCTGGGGGCCGTCCAAGGATGGGGTGGGACCACATAGGAGCTCCTCTCCCTACGAGTGCTCTCAGGCCCCAGGACACCTCCTGCAGGAGCTCTGGGCATGGGGCTGAGTCCCGGACACTATGGTGGGCTCTAGAGAGGGGCACGCGCCATCATGGCCACTGCGATCCCCGTGAGTGGGCAGCAAGCCCTGCCCCTTCTGTCCCAGGAGCACACGGGGGCCGTGGTACCTGCACACTCCACTCCACGGGGACAATGGCGGACACGCCGAGGAGACGGGCAGCAAGCACCCGAACTACAGACAGCCCCGCAATTTCAGTGAGAGGAGAAGGACGCGAGCTCACCTCCTCTCACAAAAACACGAAAATCACAACTGCCGAACAACCAGAGAAGACCGGAACCTACAAAAAAGGACATCTCACTTTCAAAGACAAAGAAGGCACAATGAGATGGTAGGAGGGGTACCTTTGCCACATAATCAAATCTTCTACCTAGCAGGTGGGCAGCCCACAAGTTGGGAAATAACTTTATCATAGAGGTGTTCCCGCAAGACTGACAGTCCTCAGCCCCGCATCAGACTTTCCAGCCTGGGGGTTGATATCGGGAGCAGGAACCCCCAGAGCATTTGGCTTTGAAGGTCAGCAGGGCCTGGGGGCAGGAGCTCCATGGGATTTGGGGAGATGTGCTCCACTCCTGGAGGGCGCACACGAGGCTTCATGTGCACGGGGACCCAGCACAAAGCAACAGCTCCAGGGGAGCCTGGGACAGACCCAGCCAGGTCGTGGAGGGCCTCCTGGGGAGGTGGGGGCTGGCTGCGGCTCACGGGAGGACAGAACCCTGGTGGCAGAGGCCCCAGGAAAGACTGATCGGCAGGTGCGCTCCAGGGAGTCGCCGTTTTTGCATCAAGACCTGGCCCTATCCACCAGCCTGCAGGCAACGGTGCTGGAAGGCCTCAGGCCAAACGACCAGCAGGAGAGGGACACAGCCGTCATCAGACAGGCCACCTAAAGCCACACTGAGGTCAAAGCCACCTTTAAACACACCCCTTCACATGGCCCTGTTCACCAGAAGGACAAGGCCCAGCTCCACCAACCAGTGGGCAGGCACCAGTCACTCCCGACAGGAAGCCTGCACAAGGCCTGGGGCCAACTTCACCCAGCAGAGGGCAGACACCGAAAGCAGGAGGAGCTGTGATCCTGCAGCCTGGGGAAAGCGGACCACAAACACGCAAAGTCAGACACAATCAGATGGCAGAGAAAGAAGTTCCAGATGAAAGAAGATTAAAAACCCGTAAGAACAACTAACTCAAGTGTACACAGGCAATCTATCTGATAAAGAATTCACAGTAATGATAGTAAAGACAATGCAAGATCTTGGAAAAACATTGCAGGCACACTGACAAGACACAAGAAACGCTTAACAATGACCTAGAAGATTCAAAGAACAAACAAACAGAGACGGACAATATTATACTGAAATGAAAATACACTATAAGAAATTAATACCAGAGCAACTGAATCAGAAGAGAGTAAGTAAGCTGGAAGACAAGACTGGTGGAAATCACTACTGTGAGACAATAAAGAAAAAGAATGAAAAGAAATGAGGACAGTCTCAGAGATCACCGGACAATATTAAACACAACAACATGTGCATGGTAGGCATCCCAGAAGGAGGAGAGAGAAAGGGCCTGAGAAAATATTTGAAGATATTGAAGCTGAAAACTTCCCTAACATGAGACGGGAGACACTCAAGTCCAGGAAGCACAGAGAGTGTCGTACGAGATAAACCCAAGGAAGAGCATCAGTCAGTCAGCTCAGTCGCTCAGTCGTGTCCGACTCCTTGCGACCCCATGAACCACAGCACTCCAGGCCTCCCCGTCCATCACCAACTCCCGGAGTCCACCCAAACCCATGTCCATCGAGTCGGTGATGCCATCCAACCATCTCATCCTCTGTCGTCCCCTTCTGCTCCTGCCCTCAATCTTTTCCAGCATCAGGGTCTTTTCAAATGAGTCATCTCTTCACATCAGGTGGCCAAAGTATTAGAGTTTCAGCTTCAACATCAGTCCTTCCAATGAACACCCAGGACTGATCTCTTTTAGGATGGACTGGCTGGATCTCCTTGCAGTCCAAGGAACTCTCAAGAGTCTTCTCCAACACCACAGTTCAAAAGCATCAATTCTTCAGCGCTTGGCTTTCTTTATAGTCCAACTCTCACATCAACACATGACTACTGGAAAAACCATAGCCTTGACCAGACAGACCTTTGATGACAAAGTAATGTCTCTGTTTTTTAATATGCTATCTAGGTTGGTCATAACTTTCCTGCCAAGGAGTGAGTGTCTTTTAATTTCATGGCTGCAATCACCATCTGTAGTGATTTTGGACCCCAAAAATAAAGTCAGCCACTGTTTCCACTGTTTTCCCATCTATTTGCCATGAAGTGATGGGACTGGATGCCATGATCTCAGTTTTCTGAATGCTGAGCTTTAAGCCAACTTTTTCACTCTCCTCTTTCACTTTCATCAAGAGACTCTTTAGTTCCTCTTCACTTTCTGCCATAAGGGTGGTATCACCTGCATATCTGAGGTTATTGATATTTCTCCCGGCAATCTTGATTCAAGCTTGTGCTTCCTCCAGCCCAGCGTTTCTCATGATGTACTCTGCACATAAGTTAAAAAAGCAGGGTGACAATATACAGCCTTGACGTACTCCTTTTTCGATTTGTAACCACTCTGTTGTTCGATGTCCAGTTCTAACTGTTGCTTCCTGACCTGCATACAGGTTTCTCAAGAGGCAGGTCAGGTCTGGTATTCCCATCTCCTTCAGAATTTTCCACAGTTTATTGTGATCCACATAAAGGTTTTGGCATAGTCAATAAAGCAGAAATAGATGTTTTTCTGGAACTCTCTTGCTTTTTTGATGATCCAGCGGATGTTGGCAATTTGATCTCTTGTTCTCTGCCTTTTCTAAAACCAGCTTAAACATCTGGAAGTTCACGGTTCATGTACTGCTGAAGCCTGGCTTGGGGAATTTTGAGCATTACTTTACTAGCATGTGAGATGAGTGCAATTGTGCGGTAGTTTGAGCATTCTTTGGGATTGTCTTTCTTAGGGATTAGAATGAAAACTGACCTTTTCCAAATTTGCTGGCATACTGAGTGCAGCACTTTCACAGCATCACCTTTCAGGATTTGAAATAGCTCAATTGGAGTTCTATCACCTCCACTAGCTTTGTTCGTAGTGATGCTTCCTAAGGCCCACTTGACTTCACATTCCAGGATATCTGGTTCTAGGTGAGTGTGAGTGATCACACCATCGTGATTATCTGGGTCGTGAAGATCTTTTTTGTACAGTTCCTCTGTGTATTCTTGCCACCTCTTCTTAATATCTTCTGCTTCTGTTAAGTCCATACTGTTTCTGTCTTTTATTGAGCCCATCTTTGCAGGAAGAACATGCCAAGACACATATTAATCAAACTCACAAAAATTAAAGACAAAGAAAAATATTAAAGGCAACAAGAGAAAAAAAAATCAACAAATAATGTACAAGAGAGTCCTCATAAGGCTATCAGCTGACTTTTCAGCAAAAACTCTGCAGGCCAGAAATGAGTGGCACACTATATTTGAAGTGATGAACGGGAAAAATATTACAACCAAGAATACTCCACTCAGCAAGGCTCTCATTCAGATTTGACAGAGAAAGCAAAAGTTTTACAAACAAAAGCTAAGAGAATTCAGCACCACCAGACCAGTTTCACAACAAATCCTAAAGGAACTTTAGGTGGAAAGAAAAGGCCACAACTAGAAACACACAAAAAAAAATTACAAATGGGAAAGCTCACCACGAAAAGCAAACATAAAGATAGGAAATCATCCACACACAAATATATCAAAACCAGCAATCGTGAGGAGAGTACAAATTCAGAATATTGGAAATGCATTGGAAATTAAGAAATCAGCAACTTAAAACAATTTTGTAGATACACAGACTTCTGTCTCAAAACCTCATGGGAACCACAAACCAAAAATCTACAATTGATACACACACACACACACAGAAATGCAATCCAAATACAACGCTTAAGATAAATGTCAAATCATAAGAGAACAGAATAAGGGAAGAAAAAAGACCTACAAAAACAACAAAATGACAATAAGAACATACATATGAATATTGCCTTAAATAGAAATAGATTAGATTTTCCAACCAAAAGACAGAGACTGGCTGAATGGATACAAAAACAAGACCCACATATATGCTATCTATAAGAGACCCACTTCAGATCTAGGGACACATACAGAGTGAAAGGGATGGGACAAAGGTATTCCACGCAAATGGAAATCAAAAGAAAGCTGAAGTAGCAACACTCATATCAGACAAAATAGACTTTAAAATAAACATTGTTATTAGAGACAAAGGACACTACATAATGATCAAAGGCTCAATCCAATAAAAAGATGTAACAAGTGTAAATATATATGCACTCAAAGGAGCACCTCAACATTTAAGGCAAATTCTAACATCCATAAAAAGAGAAACTGACAGTAACACAATAATAAAGAGGGACTTTTAACACTTACTTCACATTCATGAATGGACAGATCATCCAGAAAGTCCATATGGAAACACAGGCTTTAGATGACACAGTAGATTTAAACTTAATTGATATTTATAGAACATTCCATCTGAAATCAGCAGAATACAATTTCTCAAGTGCACACAGAACATTCTCCAGGATTGATCACATCTTGGGCCAGAAATTGAGCCTTGATAAATTTAAGAAAATTGAAGTCATACAAAGCATCTTTCCAAACACAGTGATATGAGATTAGAAATCAACCACACACACACAAATGTAACTAACAAACATGTGGAGGCTAAATAATATGTTGCTAACAACCAATGGATCACTGCAGAAATCAAAGAGGAAATAAAAAAAAGATACCTAAAGACAAATGAAAACAAAAGCATGACGATCCAAAACTTGTGGGACACAGCAAAACCAGTTTTAAGAGGGACGTTTATAGCAATACAATATTACCTCATGAAACAAGAAAAATCTCAAACAAACAACCTAACCTTGCCCCTAAAGGAACCAGAGAAAGAACAAACCAAACCCCAAATTAGTAGAAGGTAAGAAATCATAAAGATCACAGCAAAAATAAAAGAGATAAACAATAAAAACATCAATGAAACTAAAAGTTGGTTCTTTGAAAAGATAAATGAAATGGATAAATCTTTAGCCAGACTCATTAAGAAAAAGAGGGTACAAATCAATAAAATTAGAATTGGAAAAGAAGCTACAATGGACACCACAGAAATACAAACGACCATAAGAGACTACTACAAGCACCTATAAGCCAATAAAGTGGACAACTTAGAAACTGACAAATTCTTAGAAAGGTACAATCTCTCAAGACTGAACCCAGAAGAAACAGAAAATATGAAGAAATCAATCACAAGTACTGAAATTGAAACTGTGATTTAAAAACTTCCAACAAACAAAAATCCAGGACCAGACAGCTTCACAGAAAAGTTCTATTAAACATTTAGAGACCATGTAACAACTATCTTTATGACGCTATTCGAAAAAGAATATGGAAACTTATGAAACTATTTCAAAAGCAGAAGAAGGAACACTCCCAAACCCATTCTATGAGGCCACCATCACTCTGATACTAAAACCAGACAAAGATACCACCATAAAAGAAAATTACAGGTCAATATCACTGATGAACATAGACACAAAAATACTCAACAAAATACTAGCAAACTGAATCCAACAATATATTTAAGGGATCATACACCATGATCAAGTGGGATTCATCCCATGGATGAAAGGATTTTTCAATACCTGCAAATCAATCAATGTGATATACTACACCAACAAACTGAAGAATAAAACTCATTTCAACAGATGCAGAAAAAACTTTTGACAAAATTCAGCACCCACTTACATAAAAAACTTTCAAGAAAGTGGGCATAAAGGGAACATACCTCAACATGTTGTTCAGTTGCAAACACCTCAACATGATAAACCTAGAGCTGATATTATACTCAATGACAAACCTAGAGCTGATATTATACTCAATGGTGAAAAGCTGAAAACATTTCCTCTAAGATCAGAAACAAGACAAGGATGCCACTCTCGCCACTTTTATTCAACATAGTTTTGGAAGTCCTAGCCACAGCAATCAGAGAAGAAACAGAAATAAAAGGAATCCAAACTGGAAAAGAAGAAGTAAAACTGTCACTATTTGCACATGATACATGATGCTATACATAGAAAATCCTAAAGATGCTACGAGTAAACTACCAGAGCTCATCCATGAATTTAGTAAAGTTGCAAGATAAAAAACTAATCCATGGAAATCTCTTGCATTTCTATATGACAATGAAAGATCAGAAACAGAAATTATGGAAACAATCCCACTGACCATCACAACAGAAAGAATAAAATACCTAGGAATAAAACTACCTAAGAAGGCAAAAGATCTGTACTCTGAAAACTACATGACAATGAAACAACAATTCAAAATCTATGGGATGCAGCAAAAGCAGTTCTAAGAGAGAAGTAAATAATACAACCTTATCTCAGGAAAGAAGAAAAATCTCAAATAAACAAATCAGCTTTACACCTAAAGCAACCAGAGAAAGAACAAACCAAACCCAAAGTTAGTAGAAGGAAATAAATCAAAGATCAGAGTAGAAACAAATGCAATATAGAGAAAGAAAACAACAGAAAAGATCAATGAGACTAAAAGCTGGTTCTTTAAAAAGGCAAACAAATTTCATAAACTTTTAGCCAGACTCATCAATAAAAAAAGGAGAGGGCTCAAACTAATAAAATTAGAAATGAAAAAGAAGTTACAACTGACACCACAGAAATACAAAGGCTGTTAAGAAACTACTAAAAGAGCTATATACCAATAAAATGGACAACACAGAAAAAATGGACCAATTCTTAGATGGTACAACCTTCCAAGGCTGAACCAGGAAGAAATGGAAAATATGCACAGATCAATCACAAGTAATGAAATTGAAACAGTGATTTAAAAACGTTCAGCAAACAAAAGTCCAGGACCAGATTGCTTCATAGGAAACTTCTATCAAATATTTAGGGAAGAGTTACACCTGTTGTTCTGAAACTCTTCCAAAAAATTGCAGAGAAAGTAACACTCCCTACCTCACCCTATGAGGCCACCATTACCCTGATACCAAAACCAAGCAAAGATGATACAAAAAGAAAACTACAGTCCAACATCACTGATGAACATAGATGCAAAAATACTCAAAAAGATACTAGCAAACCCTGAATCCAACAATATTAATACATTAAAAGGATCATATACCACGTTCAAGTGGGATTTATCCCAGAGATACAAGGATTTTTCAATAAATGCAAATCAAATCATAATGTGGTATGATATACCACATTAACAAACAGAAGAACAAAAACATGAACATATGATCATCTCAATAGATGCAGAAGAAGCTTTTGGTAAAATTCAGCACTGATTTAGGATAAAAACTCTGCAAAAAGTGAGCACAGAGGGAACTTACCTCAACATAATAAAGACCATATATGACAAACTCACAGCTAACATCGTTATCAATGATGAAAAGCTGAAAGTGCTCCCTCTAAGATCAGGAACAAGACAAGGATGCCCACTCTCACCGCTCTTATTCAACATAGTTTTGGAAGTCCTAGTCATGGAAAACAGACATGAAAAAGAAACAAAAGGAATCCAAATTGGAAAAGTAAAATTGTCACAGTTTGCAGAAGATAGGCCACTATACAAAGAAAATCCTAAAGATGCTATCAGAAAACTATTAGAGTTCTATGAACTTGGTAAAGTTGCAGGTTACAAAATTAATACAGAGAAATCTCTTGTGTTCCTACACAATAACAATGAAAGATCATAAAGGGAAATTAAAGAAACAATCCCACTTACCATTACATCAAAATAAATAAATAAATAAAATACCCAGGAATAAACCTACCCAAGGAGGCAGAAGACCTATACTCTGAGAACTGTAAGATGCTGGATGAAAGAAATTAAAGATGACACAAACAGATGGAATGATATACCATGTTCTTGGATTGGAAAAATTGATGTTATCAAAATGACCACAGTACCCAAGGCAATCTACAGATTCAGTGCAATCTGTATCAAATTATCAATGACATTTTTCACAGAACTTGAACAAAAAATTTTACAACTTGTATGGAAACACAACTCCCCCATCCCAAATAGTCAAGACAGTCCTGAGGAAGAAAGATGGAGTTGGAGTAATCATGCTCCCCGACTTCAGACTATACTACAAAGCTACAGGAATCAAAACAGAAATATAGATCAACGGAACAGGACAGAATGTCCAGAAATAAACCCAGGCATCTATGGTCAACTAATCTATGACAAAGATGGCAAGACCATACAGTGGAGAAGAGACAGTATCTTCAATAAGTGGTAACGCAAAAGCTGGACAGCTACATGTACAAGAATGAAATTAGAACATTCTCTTAACACTACACAAAAATATACTCAGAATAGATTAAACACCTAAATGTAAGGCTGGACATTATAAACTTAGAGGAAAACATAGGCAGAACACTCTTTGACATAAATCTCAGCAAGATCTTTTTTGGTTCACCTCCTAGAATAATGAAAATAAAAATAAACAAATAGTACCTAATTAAACTGAAAAGTTTCTGCACAGCAAGTGAAACCTAAACAAAATGAAAAGAATGGAAGAAGATATTTGCAAATGAACAGGCAACAGGGATTAATCTCCAAAATAAACAAACATCTCATACAGCCATATGTAAAAAAAAAAAACAAACACCAACTGAAAAATGGGCATAAGATCTAAATAGATATTTCTGCAAAGATGACATACAGATGGCCAAAATATACATGAAAAGGTGCCTCTACACCACTAATTAGAGAAATGCAAATCAAAATCGCAATAAAGTATTACATCTCACCAGTCAGAATGGCCATCATCAAAAAGTCTATAAACAATAAATGCTGGAGAGGGTGTGGAGAAAAGAGAAACCTCCTACACTATTGGTGGGAAGGTAAACTGGTTAAACTTCTGTGGAAAAAAGTGTAGAGGTTCCTTGAAAAACTAGATATAGAACTGTCATATAATCCTGCAATCCCACTACTGGGCATGTATCTGGAAAAAAAAAAATTCTAAAAGACACATGCACCCCAATGTTCACTGCAGCATTGTTTACAATAGCCAAAACATGGAAGCAATCTAAATGTCCATCAACAGATGACTGGATAAAGAAGATGTGGTACATATATGCAACAGAGCATTATTCAGCCATAAAAAAGCAAAACAATACCATTGGCAGCAACAGTGATGGACCTGAAGATTGTAATACTAAGTCAGTCAGACAAGGTCAAACATATGATACTGCAACAGGGCAGGATGAGCACAGTCCTTAGCAGGTGACAGCCACTGCTGCGCCTCATTACCCTGCTCACTGCAACTAGGCAACAGGTCTTGTTCAGCCACTGCTGAGTGCCTCCGTGGGCCCTGTCCACAAGCAAGTGTCAATGAGTGACCATTACTTGTCTTGCTCAGCTACTGGACAGTGGTGCAGTGGGCCCTGCTCACTGGGGAATGACTGAACCACTGGGGAAGTAATTCAGTCAAGGGTCGGTGGTGCGGGGGTCATCAGGTAGAGAATGAGGTAAGAGGTAGATTCAGGCCTTGTCCTCGAGGCCCTCCTGCTTACCCAGTCTTGGGCCAGTGGGTGAGCTGGAGGGCCCAGGGAACAGACTGGGGACTGTGTCCTTGAGGGTTCCGGGGTCCTTACGAAGGCCCTCTACTGGCCGAGGCCCAGGCCTTGTGGTAGTGGTGAACCTCTCGTGCATCCCTGTCTCTGCAACCTAACACCAGTGGCTGTCTGGGTCACAGTCTGTGAGACCTGGTCTCCCCTATCTGGGTGGCCTGAGGAGGCTGAGGGTCAGCTGGGGTGGGTGCGTGGCAGGACGTGGGAACCTGGCCCTGAAGGAGCTGCCAACAGAGCTCTGCCTCCTCTTAGCCAAGGCTGGGACCTTGGAGGGTGAAAGTCGCGCCTTGGGACTTTGCTCTTTCTCATCAGGACAGAGAATAACATTTATCTGGTAGAGATTTATAGGAACATTGTTACTTGATCATGACCGGACCTCAAGAACAAAGGATCTGATACCAAGAATTCTGTAACAACTAACCATGTCCATCTCTCACCTTTTGCTTTTAAAGGGACTTGATGAAAGCATTTAGTAATTAACTTTGGGGTTCTCAGGCAATGAGCCACCCATCTCCTTGGATGAATGTGTAATAAATCTTTCTCTGTTCCAAACTATAATGTTTAGTATTGATGGGTCTCACTGTGCGTTGAGCACATGGATTTGTGATTTCAGCAACAGTATAATTCACAGGTGGAATCTAATTTAAAAATATGATACAAATTAACTTATTTATAAAACAGAAACAGACTTACAGATTTTGAAAACAAATTTATGCTTACCAAAGGGGAAACACGGTGGCGGGGCACAAATAGGAGTTTGGGATTAACACTGCATATTACTCCATATGAACAGATAACCAACCAGGCCTACTGGTGCATCGCACAGGGAACTCTTCCTGTGATTCTGTAATAACTCATCTGGGAAGAGAATCTGGAGAAGGATGAGTGTATGTATATGCAGTACTGAATTGCTTTGCTGTACATCTGAAATACAACATTGCAAATCAACTATACTGCCATAGGATTTTTAAAACTTACTGTTAGAAATGAACCAAAGATTGAGCAGAGAAGTTTACAAATCATGTATATGATAAAAGAGAATTCTTATAACTCAAGACAAATGATCCTATTAAGAAAGTCTTAAAAAATCTGATATTTACCCCAAGATACATGAATGGCTAATAAACAATTTCTTATGACTATCAATAAAATTAATACCATAATAAACAACCACTCCACACTAGAATGACTATAATAGTTAGACAATGTAAGTGTTGGTGAGGATCAGAAACTAGAATCTTAATCTTAATCACTGCATGAGTGAGTGCTCAGTCATGTCCAACTCTTTGCAATCCCACGGACTATGGCCTGCCAGTCTCCTTTATCCATGAAATTTTCCAAGCAAGAATACTGGAGTGGGTTGCCATTTCCTACTCCAGAGGATCTTCCCATCCCAGAGATTGAAACTGTGTCCCTTGCATCTTAAT
The DNA here is from genome assembly GCF_019320065.1 of Cervus canadensis. Taxonomy (NCBI): domain Eukaryota; kingdom Metazoa; phylum Chordata; class Mammalia; order Artiodactyla; family Cervidae; genus Cervus; species Cervus canadensis. The sequence continues at coordinate 9,427,844 of NC_057399.1, read as the reverse complement.
ATTAATACACTGACAGAATGTAAAATGGTACACAGTCCCTTTGGAAAAGTTTCATTTTTGAAGAACAGTTTCTTCAAAAGTTAAATATAGATGGATGGGATAAGGATCAAGATAGAGTAAAATGATGTAAAGCTCACCTTCCCCCATGAACACATCAAAAATACATTGACATATATAGAATTTTTTATGGAAATTGACCTAGAAACTGGCAGAAGAACTACATGACCAAGGTTTAAGGAGATTCCCAAGTAACTGGGTAGGACAAGAAAAGAAGCACTGGGGTGGGACCAATGTTTCTGAAAGGAGTCTAAGAGGAAAAGAAAGACTACAGGCAGACTCTTGTTCTGAAGAGCAAGTGGGTGGAGCCAGAGTCTGGGTATCTTGGGCTTGGGGTCCTACACGGAGGAGACAAGCGCCCTTCACTGATGAGGGGCCACTGGGACAGACAGAAAGGCTGGAAAACATAGACTCTCCTTGCGAGGAGTGCAGATGCTGGCTTGCCCCGCCCTAGTGGTGGCTGCCTCTCTGCATTCCCCGGTCTGAGCCGGGCAAAAACCTTTGCCCTACTCACTCCACACATAGCTTAGCAGGGTATCTAGGGTGACCAGGTCCTGGGAAAATACTTTATCTAGTGACACAGAGGTGGCCTGGGGTGTGGCCCAGGAAGGGAGGTGGTGGCCATTGTCGTCACTTACTCAAACAGCTCCAGGAAAGCAGTGCTGACCTCCAACGGCAGCGTAAGCCGCTTTCTTGCAACCACAACGCCCCAAGCCCTGGTCCCAGCCTAGTAAATGCTCTGGCTCTGCTCACTCCGTGACACGACCTTGCACTAAATCTGGGAAAACCACAAAGAGCAAAAGACATGACCTTGAGCTGTGACTGAGCAGAGTCTAAAATACCTACAGAGGCAGCACACCCCACCTCTGTAAGCACACAGGCGTCACTGAGTTCTCAGTTCCCCTCCTTTGGACCAAAGCCCCAGTGTGGGGAGAAGGGGGACACTTAAAGGGAACAGATCCCACCTGAGTTTGACCCTCAGAGTTTCTATTCCAGCAGCTTGGGAGTTGACCCAGACCCCTGGCAGGGCTGCAGGAGATGCTGGGCAGAGAAGTCCCACCTCATATCCCGAGCAGGATTTAGCTCCTCCAACACTAGCCACACTCTCTCTCAAAGTGACAGTGGCCAGCAGATCCTGGCCAGAAAAGACGTGACTGGTGTCCACAATGAATCAAGACGTCACGCCACTGACACTAGATACATGCTGTCTACAGAGGGATGTTCCCGTACAAGCACCCTTAGACCACAATAAATGTTTCACCTAAATTCACAGACACAGAGAGAATAAAACAAAAAGGCAGAGGAACTACTCCCAATAGAAAGAACAAGGGAAAACCCTAGAAAACAGGGATAATCAATCTACCAGACACTTGAGTATAAAAAAATTAGTAATAAAAATGCTAACAGAATTAGGAATATTTATATAAACACAGGTCATTTTAATGAGGAACTAGAAACTATAAAGACAACGTAATCAAAAACAGGTTATTCAGTTTCTGAAATAAAAGCACTCTAGAAGCAATGAGGAGCTGACTCAGTGACACAGAAGAATGCACAAGTCATTTTTAGGAAGAAAGAATAAGGAAAAATCACCCAATTATAACAGTAGATAAACAAGTGTGGAAAAAAATGAAAGCAACAAATGAGATTTATGGGCTAAGATAAAATGTGCCAACATATGCTTAACAGGAGTTCCAGAAGGAGAAGAGAGAGAGAGAGAAGAGGATAAAAAACTATTTGAAGAAATTGTGACTGAAAAATTCCCAAACCTAAAGAAGGAAACAGATATGCAGGTATAAGAAGCACAGAAGGTAACAAATAAGATGAACCCAAACAGGTCCACACCAAGACATATCATAATTAAAACGGAAAAGTTAAAGAGAGGATTCTAAAGGTAGCAAGGGATAAACAGAGAGTTAATTACAAGGGAACCTCCATAAGGCTATCAGCTGATTTCTCTGCAGAAATTTACAGGCTGGAAGGTGGTGGTATGATCCATTCAAACTCCTGAAAAGGAAAAACCTGCAACCTAGGATATTCTATCCAGCGGTATCATCATTTAGAATAGAAGGGGAGACAAAGAATTTATCAGACACGCAAAAAACAAAAGAATTCAGCAATAGGCCTGGGGAAACAGACTCTTGGAGGGCACAAACAAAACCTTGTGTGCACCAGAACCCAGGAGAAAGGAGCAGTGACACCCCAAGAGACTGACCCCGACTTGTCTGTGAGTGTCTAGGAGTCTCTGGTGGTGGTGTGGATCGGTGGTGGCCTGCTGCAGGGACCTTTTGAAGGAGGTCGCCATTATCTTCATTACCTCCACCATAGTTTGGCCTCATGTCAAACAATAGGGAGGGAACACAGCCCCACCCATCAATAGAAAATTGGATTAAAGATTTACGGAGCCACCCATCAGAACAAGACCCAGTTTCCCCTTTAGTCAGTCTCTCCCATCAGGAAGCTTCCACAAGCCTCTTATCGTTCTCCATCAGAGGGCAGACAGAATGAAAACCACAATCACAGAAAACTAACCAAACTGATCACATGGACCACAGCCTTGTCTAACTCAATGAAACTGTGAGCCATGCCCTGTAGGGCCACCCAAGATGGCTGGATCATGGTACAGAGTTCTGATAAAACATGGTCCACTGGAGAAGGGAACAGCAAACCACTTCAGTATTCTTGCCTTGAGAACCCAATGAACAGTATGAAAATGCAAAAAGATAGGACACTGAAAGATGAACTCCCCAGGTCGGTAGGTGCCCAATATGCTACTGGAGATCAGTGGAGAAATAACTCCAGAAAGAAGAGACAGAGCCAGAGCAAAACAACACCCAGTTGTGGATGGGACTGGTGATGGAAGTCAAGTCCAATGCTGTAAAGAGCAATATTGCATAGGAACCTGGAATGTTAGAGCCATGAACCAAGGCAAAATGGAAGAGGTCAAACAGGAGATGGTAAGAGTGAACATCGACACTTTAGCAATCAGTGAACTAAAATGGACTGGGATGGGGGAATTTAACTCAGATGACCATTATATCTACCACTGTGGATAAGAATCCCTTTGAAGAAATGGAGTAGCCATCATAGTAAACAAGAGAGTCCGAAATGCAGTACTTGGATGCAATCTCAAAAATGACACAATGATCTCTATTCATTTCCAAGGCAAACCATGCAATATTACAGTAATCCAAGTCTATGCCCCGATCAGTAATGCTGAAGACACTGAAGTTGAATGGTTCTATGAAGACTACAAAACCTTCTAGAACTAACACCCAAAAAAGATGTCCTTTTCATCATAGGGGACTGAAATGCAAAAGTAGAAAGTCAAGAGATACTTTGACTTCAGTATTCTTACAGGCAAATATGGCTAGAATATCCTAGGTTGCCAGGAGTAACAGGCAAATATGGCCTTGGAGTACAAAATGAGGCAGAGCAAAGGTTGAGTCATAGCAAACACCCTCTTCCAACAACACAAGGGAAGACTCTACACATGGACATCACCAGATGGTCAATACAGAAAATCAGATTGATTATATTCTTTGCAGCCAAAGATTGAGAAGTTTTATACGGTTAGCAAAGACAAGACTGGGAGCTGACTGTGGCTCAGATCATGAACTCCTTATTGCAAAATTCAGACTTAAATTGAAGAAAGTAGGGAAAACCACAAGACCATTTAGGCATGACCTTAATCAAAACCCTTATGATTATACAGTGGAAGTGACAAATAGATTCAAGGTATTGTATCTGATAAAGTGCCTGAAGAACTATGGACAGAGGTTCATGACACTGTACAGGAGGCAGTGATCAAGACCATCCCCAAGAAAAAGAAATGCAAAAAGGCAAAATGGTTCTCTGAGAAGGCCTTAAAAATAGCTGAAAAAAGAAAAGAAGCTAAAGGCAAAGGAGAAAAGGAAAGATATACCCATTTGAATGCAGAGTTCCAGAGAATAGCAAGGAGAGATAAGAAAGCCTTCATAAGTGATCAATGCAAAGAAACAGAGGAAAATAATACAATGGGAAAGCCTAGAGATCTCTTCAAGAAAATTAGAGATATCAAGGGAACATTTCATGCAAAGATGGGTACAATAAAGGACAGAAATGGTATGGACCTAACAGAAGCAGAAGATATTAAGCAGAGGTGGCAAGAATACACAGAAGAACTATACAAAAAAGATCTTCATGACCCAGATAACCATGATGGTGTGATCACTCACATAGAGTCAAACATCCTGGAATGCAAAGTCAAGTGGGCATTAGGAAGTATCACTATGAACAAAGCTAGTGGAGGTGATGGAATTCCAGTTAAGCTATTTCAAATCCTAAAAGATGATGCTGTGAAAGTGCTGCACTCAATATGTCAGGAAATTTGGAAAACTCAGCAGTGGCCACAGGACTGGAAATGGTCAATTTTCATTCCAATCCCAAAGAAAGGCAATGCCAAAGAATGCCCAAACTGCCGCACAATTGCCCTCATCTCACACACTAGCAAGTACTGCTCAAAATTCTCCAAGCTAGGCTTCAACAGTATGTGAAGCATGAAATTCCAGATGTTCAAGCTGGAACCAGAGATCAAATTACCAACATCCGTTGGATCAACAAAAAAGCAAGAGAGTTCTAGAAAAACATCTACTTCTGCTTTACAGGCTACACCAAAGCCTTTGACTGTGTGGATCACAACAAACTGGAAAATTATGAAAGAGATTGGAATACCAGACCATCTGACCTGCCTCCTGAGAAATCTGTATGCAGGTCAAGAAGCAAGTTAGAACTGGACACAGAACAGACTGGTTCCAAATCGGGAAAGGAGTACATCAAGGCTGTGTATTGTCACCCTGCTTATTTAACTTCTACGCAGAGTATATCATGTGAAATGCCAGGCTGGATGAAGCACAAGCTGGAATCAAGACTGCCGGGAAAAATATCAATAGACTCAGATATGCAGATGACACCACCCTTATGGCAGAAAGGGAAGAAGAACTGAAGAGTGTCTTGATGAAAGTGAAAGAGGACAGTGAAAAGGTTGGCTTAAAACAACATTCAGAAAACTAAGATCACGGCATCCTGTCGCATCACTTCATGGCAAATAGATGGGGAAACAATGGAAACAGTGAGAGACTTTATTTTGGGGGGCTCCAGAATCACTGCAGATCGTGACTGCAGTCATGAAATTAAAAGATGCTTTGTCCATGGAAGAAAAGCTATGACCAACCTAGACAGCATATTAAAAAGCAGAGACATTACTTTTCCAACAAATGTCCACCTAGTCAAAGCTATGATATTTCATATATGGATGTGAGAGTTGGACTATAAGGAAAGCTGAGCGCCGAAGAATTGATGCTTTTGAACTGTGGTGTTGGAGAAGACTATTGAGAGTCCCCTGGACTGCAAGGAGATCCAACCAGTCCATCCTAAAGGAGAGCAGCCCTGAATATTCATTGGAAGAACTGATGCTGAAGCTGAAGCTCCAATACTTTGGCCACCTGATGCGAAGGACTTACTCATTGGAAAAGACTGATGCTGGGAAAGACTGAAGGCGGGAAGAGAAGGGGACGACAGAGGGTGAGATGGCATCACCGATTCTATGGACATGAGTTTAAGTAAGCTTTGGGAGTTGGTGGTGGACAGGGAGGCCTGGTGTGCTGCAGTCCATGGGGTTGCAAAGAGTTGGACACAACTGAGCGACTGAAACATACCCTAAAAGAAATCCTGAAGGATATTCTCTAAATGGAAAAGCAAGAACCTTTAGAAAAGGAAAAATCCCAGTAAGAAAGGTCAATATATAGTAGGGACTGAAGATCACTTAAATAGCTAGTACACTGATCTAAAAACAAACAAAAAAACTGAAAAAGCAACTGTGACCACAATAAACATAAAGCGGTATATGTGAAGATGTAAAATATGCCACTGAAGACAATGTTGGGGAGGGAAGTAGAAAATGTAGATCTTTTAGAATGTGTTTGAACTTAAATGACTTATCAGTTTGACGCAGGCAGATATAATTATGGGTCAAAATACACGAATCCAATGTTGACCACAAAATCTAAAACCTACAAGAGATACACAAAAACCAAAAAGAAAAGAACTCAAACATATTACAAAAGACAATAAAAACACAATGGGGAAAAAGAAAAAAGGACAACAGAACAACTGGAAAACAAGGAATAAAATGGCAATAAGTATATACCTATAATTCAAGTGCCAATGGGCTAAATGCTCAATCGAAAGACAGGATTGGATTTAAAAAAGAGATCCATCAATATGCTGTCTACAAGAGACTCAATTCAGGGTGGAAGATATACACAGGTTCAAAGTGAGACAATGGAAAAAGATATCCAGGCAAATGGAAACAGTAAGAAAGCTGAGATAACAATATTCATATCAGACCAAATAGACTTTAAAATAAAGGCTACAGAAAAGACAAAGGGCATTATATAATGATAAAGGGATTAATACAAGAAGAGGATATTAAACTTGTTAATATACATGCAATCAATACAGGAGAACCTAAATATGTAAAACAAATACTAACAGACATAAAGGGAGAATTGAATACAGTAATAGTAGGAGACTTTTAACATCTCACTGACATCAATGGACAGACCACCAGATAAAAAGTAATAAGGCAACGGAGATCCTAAACAACATAATAGACCGGTTGGACTTAACTGATACCTACAGGATACCATATCTAAAAAAAAAGAAACCATATTCTTTTAAGAGTGCATGAAACATTCTCCAGGATCAATCATACATGAGGTCGCAAAACAAACCTCAACAAATTAAAGAGGGAAGTAATCATATCAAGCATCTTTTCCAATCACAATGGCAAGAAACTAGAAATCAACTGAAAGACAAGAAAAGAACAAACATGTGGAGAGTAACCAACATGCTGCTAAGAAAAACCCCAATGGATCAACAATAAAATCAAAGAGGAAATCAGAAAACATCTTAAGATGAAAATGAAAACACAACTTTTCAAAATCCATGGGATGCAGCAAATGCAATTCTGAGAGGGAACATAGTGGTATACGTCTTTCTCAAGAAACAAGAAAATCCCCAAACTGCCTGAATTTCCACCTAAAAGAACTAGAAAGGGAACAAAGGCCAAAGTCAGCAGAAGGAAAAATCAGAGAGAAAATAAAATGAGATAAAAAAATAGAAAAGATGAACCTAAGAACAAGTTTCAAGAGCTAAAGTTTTTTGAAAAGAAACAAAATTGATAAACCGTTTGCTAGACTCACCAAGGAGAGAGAAGACTCACATAAAATAATAAAGAGGAGAAATATCAATGCCAAAGAAATTTTTAAAAATCATTAGGTAAATATTATGAACAGTTACATGCCAACAAAATGGATGACCCAGAAGAAATGGACAAATTTCTAGAAATAAACAGCCTGCCAAGACTGAGCCAAGAAGAAACAGATAATTTGAACAGACTAATAGTCACTGGAAGTGAAACAGAATCCATAATAATAATAATAATAATAAAACAACGCAAAACTCCCTACAAACAAAAGTCCAGGACTGGACTGCTTCACTGGGGAATTCTACCAAACATATGGAGAACTTACATCTATCCTTCTCAAACTATTCCAAAAAAAAACTGAGGAGGAGAGAATACTTCCAAAATCATTATATAAGGAAACCTTTATCCTGATACCCAAACCAAACACAGTACAAAAAAAATTACAGGTCAGTATCCTTGATGAATATAGATGCAAAAAATCCTCAAAATATTAGCAAATTGATTCTAACAATACACAGAAAGATTCGTTCGCCACAATCAAGTTGGATTTATTTCAGGGTCACAAGGATGGTTCAACAATCACAACAAAAAGATCAATTTTATACCACATAAACAAAAGAATAAAAATCATATGATCATCTCAATAGATGCAGAAAAAGCATTTGACAAAATTCAACATCCATTCATGATAAAAATTCTCAAAGTGGGTATAAGGGGGCATCACCATAATAAACAGTTTATGACAAATCCACATCAATATAATACTCAACAGTGAAAAGTAAAAGCCTTCCCACTACATTCAGGAACAGGACAAGATGTCCACTCACTGCTTCTTTTATGTGTGTGTGCATTTACATTTTTAAAAAGTTAATTAATTTATTTTTTAGGATAAATTTATTTTAATATTTATTTACAATATTGTGATGCTTTTTTGCCATACATCAACATGAATTGGTTGTAGGTATACAGGTATTCCCCCATCCTGAACCCCTTCTCCCACCTTCCTCTCAAACAGGACTCACTCACATCCCCAACAGAGCTCATTACTTCTACTTAACATAGTATTGGAAGTCCTAGCCATAGCAATCAGATGAGAAAAAACAAAAACCACACTCAGACAGCAAGGGAAGAGGTAAAACTGTCACTACTTTGCAGATGACATAATGCTTTACATAAAGATCCTTAAAGTCTCTACCAAAACTATTAGGATAAATGAATTCAGCAAGGTTTCAGGATATATGGTTAAAATACAGAAATTTGTTGCATATCCATACACTAACAATAGGAGAAAGTAAAACAATCCTGTTTAAAATTGCATTAAAAAAACAGAAATAAACTAAAGAGGTGAAAGAGGAAAACATTATAAAACATTGATGAAAATTATAAAACATTGATAGAGGAAACTGAAGATGATTCAAATAAATGGAAAGACACCCCATGGATTTGTCAGAATGGTTATCATCAAAATGTCTGCAAATAGCAAATGTTGGAAAGGATGTGGAGAGGGGAACCCTGGTCCCTGCTGTTAAAATTTCTGAAGGAAAATTCAACAAGTTGAGACATATGCATTCCTAAAGCCCTTTCCACCTTTTGCACTTTTCTGTCAGGGATATTCTGACCAACAAAAGTCATATTAACCATCTTCAAATTCTCTGGCACCTCAGGGATTGCATCTGTATATGCCTATAGGCTTAAGAGAAATTCTGAATGATCTTCATTTGGTTTCTGTATTCCCTCCTGGGCTTTATTAAGGCGTCTTTGTTTCAGCCGCCTCTTCACAACCATGCAACAATGCAACCTTGATAACGTCCAAGTTTGGACCTGTCCTCAACATCACATCCCAAACAGAACCCACTGTAGGTTCAGCTGTGCTTGTAGCAGCCTGTATCGAGCTACCAGGGGCTTCTGAATGAAGCCCATCTGCTTCCTCCCAGCTTTATCCAGCACCTTCTGCGTCCTGAAGTGAGGAAGGTGGTTAACAAATTTTGAACATCGGCCTAGGTTGGGTAATAGGTTGCAAAAAATTAATGAAAAAAAATTTCCAACTCTTTGGGTCATCTCTCTAAGTTAGCATATTGTTCTTCCAATTAAACAAACCTGAAGCTGAAAAAGGAGAATGGACCAAGATCAACACCACCAGCTGCCCAGTTTCAGCACTCACATCCCTCATTGGAGACTTACCTTAAGGGATTTTGCCCCACTTGAGTTTGAGTAGGTTCCTGGCTAAATGGAGTACCCTGGCAGGTATGAGAGGGGAAGACCAGTCCTACTTCCTATTTCTCTACCCACAGACACCAGCAGGGACTAGAGGGGGATTGGGGGGAGTCTGAGGCAGCAGCAGCACCAGCGTGTGGCGCCGGGGAAGGAGCCCTCCAAGTATTAGAATTAACAGCAAGCCCTCCTCCTTTTCTTTAGAATCAAGTGAAATAATAGGTTTCTTTTCCTGCCCTTCCTGTTGGGCCATAATCTTTCATTGTCTTTGCACAGGTTTATTCTGACGCAATAACCTAAGACTGTATGAAAGGTATTTTATCTCATTTTCCTTCCCATTTACAAAATAAATCAAGTTGTGAGATTTTATTGTAATTTATGAATCCATTTTCAGGCCATTTTGCTCTGGAGTCTAAAGGATATTGTGGCTATACACAGTGTTACAAAAAATACCATCTCTTTCTTTCTCTTCCAGGGATTCATAACCCAGGGTCACCTAACTCCAAAGAATGCAGGCTAGAGGGCTGCGAGAGGAACTGAATCAACATTTTCCATTAGGAAGGGGCTCTGCTTCCAGGTGGTTATAGCAGCAAAATCTCTCTACAGGTCCTCTCCTCTTGGTGCTTCTTGGGCACCGAGAAGCTCAGTCCCTAACGGCCAATTCTTAACAATTAACTCAGACCGACCTAGACAGACATGGGCAAACAAGAGCAGAACAAACAGACAGAAAAAAAAAAAAGAAAGAAAGAAAAACCACCCAAACAAACAAGAAAGAAAGAAACGCAGTCCTGGGCCTTTAATTCAGGTACCTCCGTCAGCAGCTGCAACCTTCCGCACTGACTGCCCACATCCCACCGGGTAGGCCGCCCACCACGATTTGGTCAAGATCACACGAAACACCTGTGCGAAGGGGCGCCTCTTTAACGAGGCCACTCACCCGAAACACATCTTCCACAGCCAACCCCCGAAAACCATCCTTTCGCTGCAAAACAAAACCTAGGCACCGAAGGCCAGCGGCAGCTCACCTGGGGATTCCTGAGGACAGTCCCCGGCACTAGCGGGCCGGGCCGCGGCCTGGACTCGCGCACAGGCGCTCAGGCCCCGCGAGGGGCCGACGAACCAAAGCTTTGGCTGACGAGCGGGCCAAAGCTCCGTTTCGACTTACCTCCGGGCTGGCTCATCTTGCCGGACACGCAGGAAACCAACCAAAATCCAAGACACCGAGGCCTGCAGCGAGCAGAGGGCTTACTTTGCAGGCAGCCGAGCAAGGAGGTCGGACGACAAATCTCACGTCTGCCCTCCCAAAGGCAAGAGGCTGGGAAACTGGAGGTGTAACTGAGGAAGAAACCGCTGTGGGGCTGAGGCAGAAACCGCTGTGGGGCTGAGGCCCGAGAGCGGTAGTGCGTTCGGCGCAGGCGGACGTGATGACGTCAGCCTCTGCGTGGCCAAAACGTCATGCTCGCTCACGCTCAGTGGAAAGGCTGGCTTCTCCACTAAGTTAAAACGGACTTAGCTTTAACCGGACGCTGCTGACTACAAGCTCCTAGAAAATAACTCGGGCAAACATCTCATTTTTGGACCACTTGCCACGTGGAAAACATGCACGTCTTTAAATGACCTTGATTAGAGAAGGCAGATGAAATGGATTTAACTCACACTTTTGGTCATCTGCCTTTACTTGCTAAATCTGACACCCTAATTCAAGAAAAATGAAAACATCCACACAAAGACTCCTAGGTGAATGTTCATAGCAGCACTGTGCATCATAGCCCAAAACAGAAGCAATCAAAATGTCTACCACTGATACTGATTTTTTTTGTGTGTGTTATATTTATTCACTGGGTTACTATGTAGTAATCAAAAGGGATGGACGACTGGTACCTGATGCAACGTGAATGGACCTCAACACCATCATGGCTCGTGAAATAAGCATGACCAAGAGACTGCAGACGGGCACCAGAGGACTTTTTGCAATGACAGGAATGTTCTAAAACTGGATTTGGGTGATGAATTCACTATTTTATAAATTCAGTAAAATTCATTAATTATACACATATAGTGGGTGATTATGTACTGTGTAAATTATACCTCAATAAATCTATTTTTATTGAGGCTTCCCTGGTGGTTCAGATGGTAAAGAATCCGCCTGCAATGAGGAAGACCCAGGTTCCATCCCTGGTTTGGGAAGATCCCCTAGAAGAGGGCATGGCAACCCACTCCAGTATTCTTGCCTGGAGAATCCCCATGGACAGAGGAGCCTGGCGGGCCACAGTCCACAGGCTCGCAAAAAGTGGGAGACGACTAAGCACACATTTATTTAAAAAAAACCCTCCTGCCACTCTTACCCACCTCCCTACCCCCCAGCATACTTTATGTGCCAGTCCTATGGAGTCACCCTCGTGTTTGCCAGCACACCCTGCTTTTTGCCTCTTTGCTCAGGCTCTGCTGGGCTGCTGGGACCACAGACGCCCCTTCCTCTGCCTTGCCAACTGGATCATCCCCAAGGCCCAGCTCAGATGTCATTTCCTCCGCATTCACTCACGCTGCCTGCTAGTAGGTCACTGACCTCGGCAGTATTTCCAAGTCATTTGGTTTAACTTCTAATTGCACCTCTTTACTGATTTAACCCCCTTGGGGATATTCAGGACTCTCTCCCTCTTCACACTGAAGCAAGAAGATGGTGTTCACACTCGTCCCTTTCCGAGTACCTCCCGTGAGAACTAACAAGATAGATGCAGGATCGTTTGGACGCTAACTCGCTGGTGACTCTGATGGTAAACAATCTGCCTCAATTCAGGAGATCCGGGTCTGATCCCTGGGGTGGGAAGATCCCCTTTAGAAGGGAACGGCTACCCACTTCAGTATTCTTGCCTGGAGAAGACCATGTACAGAGGAGCCTGGCGGCTGTAGTCCGCGGGGTCGCAGGGACTCGGACGCTGAGTGACTAACACTCCCCTCTTCACCCCCAGCTCTGCCGGGACCCTGTCTTCGCAGGAGCCTGGCCTAAGTTTGATGTGTCCTGTCAGAAGCACAGTGCCCTTTCTGGGAGGGTCTGCTTTATGCTCCCACCACACTGTTTATGAAGCCATGTCATCCGTCCCCATGCTGCCCTCTAAGCTCTTGTATAAATTTTGTGTCCTCGAGTGGTTCCAAGGCAGATCTCTGCCAACTAGATAGGGATACCTCAAGGATGAGGACCGTGTCTCGTTCATTTCCGTGAACCTCTTGCGTAGCCCAGAGCAGAGCAAACCCCAAGGAGAATTTGTTGAATGAATGATCATCCAGTTAAGGGAATCCTAAAAGAATATAATTGATCTGACGGAATCCATCCAATAAGCTGGATATTTATATTATAAAAGCAAAGTCCTTCATCCTGGGGAGTCCCCAGATGAAGCGTGTGCCAGCTTTTTAAAAAGGCATTCCAGCCCTACCCCCAGGACCTCTCAGGTGCTCTTAGAGAAGACCTTTCTTATTTTCCTTACTCACCACCCCACCCATCTCCAGATGGCTTCTCTCTCGCTATTCTGTTTACCGGTTCCATCAACTACTTTCATTATCCTTTTATTACTTTCTCTTTTTCTTATACGTGATGTCATTAAAGCAAAACAAAACAAAACAAAAAAGTGGGCTTTCCTTAGAATCCAGCACTGTTAGTAAGATGGAAGTTTGGTTTTAAATTTTAAGTTAAATTGGTTTTAAATTTTAAATTATTTAAAGTGAAGAATATTTTTACATGGTCAATAAATATTTATTAGTAATTATTTATAATGTAAATAAATATTTACTGAGCCTGGACCATACAAAACAAACTGTGTACCTATCATTCACCTTCCATTTCTTTTCTTATTGCCCTTCCAAATTAAAAAGCAACCAGAATTCTTATTTACAGCATTCCTGATCCCAGTCCAGCTTATAAGTTTAGTGAACCAGATGATTTTGGAAGCCTTTCCAGCTCTAATATTTTGTGATTCTAATATACATTTTTACCTTCTTTCTTAAACCAATAAGTGAATGCAGTCTGCTTTGATCTTATTGGGGGTGTTAATATTTTCAACCCAAAAAGGAACAGGAGTTTGGTTCATTAGACTGTAGAGCCTGGATTTTTAAGGTGTGTGTCCCAGGCATGGGTAAGCATGATAAATACAGGTTGGGTTGGGTTTGGCAGGATGACTTACCAGATATAGTTTGATTTCTCTTAGACTCTCTGATGCTTTGGCTATGCATCAATGTCCTCGGGTAAGTCAGGCTGAGGGTCTGTGACTCAGGGTGTGAGGGGACTTGCATAGTATGTGGCATATAATAGAACCCTGATAAGTATTTCTTGGACCCCTGCTTGCCTGCCAAGACCATGTGCTCTAATTTCCCTTTAGACATGCAGACACTCTATTTCCACTTTACAGGACAGAGGTCCTGCCTCTCTGGGCTCCCATTTGCAGTGAGCAGGGGTGCATCTATTTCATGGGACAACAGAAGTTATTTTAAGGAAGTCGTGTTTCTTAGAAGGTCTTTCTGGTGCCCTGTCACTCCTTCTTATTGGCCCCACACATCAAGCCTTTGCCCCAGAAGAGCCGCGTCAGGAGTTGAGCCCACGTCCTTTGTGTCAGATCTTTACTCGGGGGAATGAACTCCACTTCCGAACCTGCTGTCCACGCTTTTCCCAAGCGTCTCTCTGTATGATCCTGATTTCTTACTCATATTGCTACTAATTCATGCTCCTGGAGAAGGTAAACCAGATTTTAGGTCTATGCAGGTCTCACAAGGATTTTGTTTGTTTTCTATTTATAAAACAAGCCTTTCAAGGCAACTTATTCTCCAAAAGTCGTCAGTAGATGGCAGTGTTGCTCTTTGATCGGTTCTGGGTCTGGGGTGTTTCTTCTGTTTTTGTTTTTGTAAGATTTAGAACAGCTGAGGTTTCTGTCCAGCTTTAGACTGTGGGTTCCACAAAATGTAGTTCTTTCTACTCAATCAGTCTTTTTGTTCAGGACCTTACCAAAAACCCTGAGTCCTTTGGGTAGGCTAATAAGTAAGTCTTCAAACTAGTATTCTGTTTAAAATGTTTTAGTTACCACAGTTAGACATGGTTGTAAAAATTCAAAAGACACAGCAATGTAGAAAATAAACTTGAATAAAAGTTTTCCATGTGTTTTCCTATGCATGTAATAGATATTAGTAACATTACATATATGTGTGTAGGGTCACACTAGTCATACTATCCTACAACTCGCTTCTTATGTCATGGGTTCCTTCACGTCAATACATAGGATCTTCATTCTTTCACACTTTCATTGTTTGTAACATTTACATTCTGTTCTGGAACTACAGTCAAGTCTTCTAGGCTTGAACTTCTGAATACTCGATAAAAATAGCATTTACCATATTGTGGTTATGTAAATATTAATCACTGCAATACAAAATGTGATCAGATCTATAGGGAAGGAAAGAGAATCACAGGTACTTAACCCTTACCATACAATTGTCAATGTTCAAAGCTGTGTTTTAATTTCATTTTTATTTTCCTTACTTTTACTCAGTTATCACTGGTTTTTATTAGTTTGTTTGAGTCTCATGTTTCTTGAAATCTCATTCTTCTGTCCCTTTTGCTCTGTTCAAGCACCTCCCTGGGTAATTGGTAAATATTAGTACATCTGTTATAAGCTTTCTCTGCAGAACTCAAAGTACCTTCTCCACATTGATTGCTGATTTGGCCTGGAGTTTTTAGGCTCAAATTCATATTCCCCTGGAGTTTTAAAGACATGGTTTAAAAGAGGTTTCTGACGGGAAATCTGATGTTAGATTCTTATTCCTTTGAGATTGATGTTTGTTTCCCTATCTGGAAGCTTTTAAGACTTTTTCATTGTTCTTGGGGTTCTGAAATTTCTGCAAGTGTCTGGGTATGGATATCTATATTTACCTGCTTGGTACCTGGTGGGCTCTTTCAATCTGTCGATTTACGTTATCCCCCAGCTCAGAAAAACTTTCTATTGTGTTTTTGATTCTGTTACTTGCCCGCCTTTTCTTGGTTCTTTCTCAAACTTATATTGAATGAGTGGGTGTTGACCTTCTAGATCTCCTCCAGCCAACATGAACACATTGCTGAATCCTTCCAGGGATATTTCATGCATGGACTAATACTCACATGCGTGAGATTATACATATACACATGCAGGTACATACATACAAGTGCCCCCTTTCCATTTTTAGTTAAATGGTGCTGTACCAAAGAGCTGTTATTGAAAGAAGAGGCCAAACTTTGTTAGAGAAGGAGGATTGCTGGTGATAGCCCTCACTCAGTTTTTCCTATTCTGTGCTGACAATTATGCACACCCTTCTAAATATGCACACACACACGAGACCACCCCCAACAAAAGAGAAGCTCCACTCACTCCATTCCATGACGGTTTCTTCTTACAAGCATGTTCTTCAGAGGACTCGTTACTTCTTTCTCCCTAAAAATAAAGACTTATTGAAATGTTGCAACCACACAGAATAATCTCCTTGTGAGGAGTTCCATCCAGTAAATCCCCTTTTCCCCATCTCGTACCCTTCTGGAGCTTGTGCAGGAATGGCTTTGCTGCTCCAGTGGCTGCCCGGGGGTCCCACCCATGATCCCAACCCTGGAGCTGCCTGTGGGAGCGTTCAGTGCAGGCGTCTCTGCTGAAGAATGAAGCACGTTGTTGGATGCTCCTTGCATGGTCTGTCTGCTCTCTGCCCACTTCCTCTGCCCCACTGCCATGCCCCATGCTGGATTCCAGTGCCCTGAACTGACCTGGTGAGGGCAAGTACTGGAGACTGGCAAGCATCTCCTCTCAACTTCCTATCCTTTCTAAATAGATGGCAGAAGTCAGGAATCCAGCTGGGTTGGTGGGGAAAGCGAAAAGGTATGTGTGTTGGAAAGGGTGTGGGGGTAGACGGGGTCAGTCTCAGAGCAGAGAGGTGATCAACAGGGGGCTGCTTCCTGTGTGGCTTTGGCTCCCGTGGAACTGTCAAATTTGTGTCTTCCTAATCTTCCTTACTGCTGCGGCCTGTCTGAATTCTGCCCAGCTCATGAAAAATAGCCAAACAGAGCTGAAGAACACAATAACTGAAATGAAAAGATACACCCGAGGGAACCAACAGTAGATTAGATCATACAAACAAAGGGATTAGTGAACTAGAAGACAGAATCAATGGAAATCACTTAAGTTGAACGGAAAAAAGAATTTCCAAAAATGAGGATAGTTTAAGAGACCTATAGGACAGCATCAAGAATAATAAAATTCATATAATAGGGGTCTCAGAAGTAGAACAGAGAGAGAGAAAGAAGCAAAAAACTTACTTGAAGTGGCAACAGCTGAAAACTTCCCTAACCTGGGAAAGGGAACAGACAGCCAAGCCCAGGAGGCACAGAGAGCCCTGAGCGAGATCAACGGGAGGAGGACCACACCAAGACACGGCGGAGCGAAAACGAGAGAAGTGAGCGATGGAGACTGTAAAAGCAGCGAGGGGAACGCAACCCGCTGTGAGCAGGGAGCCCCCCGGGGGCTGTAGCAGACTTCGCAGCAAAACCTTCGCGGGCCAGAAGGGAGAGGTGCACTGCAACTCAAGTACTGAAGGGAAAAGGTCTACAACCAAGGATACGCGGCCAAGCCGTCATTCAGATCTGAAGCAGAGATAAGGACGAGTTCAGAACCAATAAACCAGCTCCACAAGAAAGGCTCAGAGTCACGTCCTCCCCTCTGGGTAGGCCTGTCTCCAAACTAGCAACGCTTGCCTGTCAGTCTTACACACACACACACACACACACACTGTGTGCACAGAGGCTGTTTCTGATTTATTTCTCTGTTTATAGAGTCCATCACAGAGGTGCTTAGGATCTTAGGAGATTCTTGTGGGACAAATGATATTTTAAAATTTTTATGTTTTGAATAAATAATACTCAAAGAATCCACATATAGTACAGCTACTATGGAAAACAGTATGGAGGTTCCTCAAAAAATTAAAAACAGAATTATCATATGATCCAGCAATCTCACTTCTAGGTATATACCCTAAGGAAGTGAAAAGAGGATCTTGAAGAGATATTTGCATTCCATGTTTATAGCCGCAGTATTTACAACAGCCAAGATATGCAAACAACTCAAGTATCCATCAGAGGAAGAATGGACAAAGATGTGATATACACACACACAAGTTCAGTTCAGTCGCTCAGTCGTGTCCGACTCTCTGCGACCCCGTGAACCGCAGCACGCCAGGCCTCCCTGTCCATCACCAACGCCTGGAGTTTACCCAAACTTATGTCCATTGAGTCGGTGATGCCATCCAGCCATTTCATCCTCTGTCGTCCCCTTCTCCTCCTGACCTCAATCCCTCCCAGCATCAGGGTTTTTTCCAATGAGTCAGCTCTTCGCATCAGGTGGCCACATCAGTTCAGTTCAGTTCCTCAGTCGTGTCCGACTCTTTGTGACCCCATGGACTGAAGCACGCCAGGCTTTCCTGTCTATCACCAATTCTTGGAGCTTACTCAAACTCATGTCCATCGAGTTGGTGATGCCATCCAACCATCTCATCCTCTGTCATCCCCTTCTCCTCCTGCCCCCAATCTTTCCCAGCATCAGGGTTCTTTTTCAGTGAGTCAGTTCTTTGCATCAGGTGGCCAAAGTATTGGACCTTCAGCTTCAGCATCAGTCCTTCCAATGAATATTCAGGACTGATTCCTTTAGGATGTACTGGTTGGATCCCCTTGCAGTCCAAGGGACTCTCAAGAGTCTTCTCTAACACCACAGTTCAAAAGCATCAATTCTTTAGCACTCAGCTTTCTTTAGAGTCCGACTCTCACATCTATACATGACTACTGGAAAAACCATACCTTTGAATAGATGGACCTTTGTTGGAAAACTAATGTCTCTCCTTTTTAATATGCTGTCTAGGTTGGTCACAGCTTTTCTTCCAAGGAGAAAGCGTCTTTTAATTTCATGGCTGCAGTCACCTCTGCAGTGATTTTGGAGCCCCCAAAGATAAAGTCTCTGTTTCCATTGTTTCCCCATCTATTTGCCATGAAGTGATAGGACCAGACACCATGATCTTAGTTTTATGAATGTTGTTTTAAGCCAACTCTTTCACTCTCTTCTTTCACTTTCAAGAGGCTCTTTAGTTTTTCTTCACTTTCTGCCATAAGGGTGGTGTCATCTTCATATCTGAGGTTATTGATATTTCTCCCAGCAATCTTGATTCCAGCTAGTGCTTCATCCAGCCCAGCGTTTCTCATGATGTACTCTGCATAGAAGTTAAAAAAAAAAAAAAGTTAAATAAGCAGGGTGACAATATACAGGCTTGATGTACTCTTTTCCCGATTTGGAACCAGTCTGCTGTTCCATGTCCAGTTCTAACTGTTGCTTCCTGACCTGCATACAGGTTTCTCAAGAGGCAGGTCAGGTGGTCTGGTATGCCCATCTCTTTCAGAATTTTCCACAGTTTGTTGTAGTCCACACAGTCAAAGGCGTTGGCGTAGTCAATAAAGCAGAAGTAGATGTTTTACTGGAACTCTCTTGCTTTTTTCATGATCCAAGAGATGTTGGCAATTTAATCTCTGGCTCCTCTGTCTTTTCTAAACCCAGCTTGAATATCTGGTAGTTCACGGTTCATGTACACTTCAGCCTAGCTTGGAGAATTTTGAGTATTACTTTGCTGGTGTGTGAGATGAGTGCAAATGTGCAGTAGTTTGAAAATTCTTTGGCATTGCCTTTCTTTGGGATTGGAATGAAAACTGACCTTTTCTGGTCCTGTGGCCACTGCTGAGTTTTCCAAATTTCCTGACATATTGAGTGCAGCACTTTCACAGCATCATCTTTCAGGATTTGAAATAGCTCAACTGGAATTCCATCACCTCCACTAGCTTTGTTCATAGTGATGCTTCCTAAGGCCCACTTGACTTTGCATTCTAGGATGTTTGACTCTATGTGAGTGATCACACCATCATGGTTATCTGGGTCATGAAGATCTTTTTTGTACAGTTCTTCTCTGTATTCTTGCCACCTCTTCTTAATATCTTCTGCTTCTGTTGGTCCCTACCATTTCTGTCCTTTATTGAGCCCATTTTTGCATGAAATGTTCCCTTGGTATCTCTAATTTTCTTGAAGAGATCTCTAGTCTTTCCCATTGTGTTATTTTCCTCTATTTCTTTGCATTGATCGCTGAGAAAGGCTTTCTTATCTCTCCTTGCTATTCTCTGGAACTCTGCATTCAAATGAGTATATCTTTCCTTTTCTCCTTTGCCTGTAACTTCTCTTCTTTTTTCACCTATTTGTAAGGCCTCCTCAGAGAACTATTTTGCCTTTTTGCATTTCTTTTTCTTGGGGATGGTCTTGATCATTGCTTCCTATACAATGTGACAAACCTCCATCCATAGTTCTTCAGGTACTCTATCAGATCTAACCCACTGAATCTATTTGTCAGTTCCACTGTATAATCATAAGGGTTTTGATTTAGGTCATACCTGAATGGTCTAGTGGTTTTCCCTACTTTCTTCAATTTAAGTCTGAATTTTGAAAATAAGGAGTTCATGATCTGAGACACAGTCAGCTCCCAGTCTTGTTTTTGCTGACTGTATAGAGCTTCTCCATCTTTGGCTGCAAAGAATATAGTCAATCTGATTTTCTGTATTGACCATCTGGTGATGTCCATGTGTAGAGTCTTCTCTTGTGTTGTTG
This sequence comes from Cervus canadensis, assembly GCF_019320065.1. Taxonomy (NCBI): domain Eukaryota; kingdom Metazoa; phylum Chordata; class Mammalia; order Artiodactyla; family Cervidae; genus Cervus; species Cervus canadensis. The sequence goes on along the minus strand of NC_057399.1, from coordinate 9,407,642 downwards.
CAAGAGGGTGTTTGCTATGACCAGTGCATTCTCTTGGCAAAACCCTGTTAGCCTTTGACCTACTTCATTTTGTACTCCAAGGCAAAATTTGCTTGTTACTCCAGATAGCTCTTGACTTCCTTCTTTTGTATTCCAGTCCCCTATAATGAAAAAGACATCTTTTATGGGTGTTAGTTCTAGAAAATCTTGTAGGTCTTCATAGAACCATTCAACTTCAGCTTCTTCTGCATTACTGGTCGGGGCATAGACTTGGATTACTGTGATATTGAATGGTTGCCTTGGAAATGAACAGAAATCATTCTGTCGTTTTTGAGATCACATCCAAGTACTGCATTTCAGATTCTTTTGTTTACTATGGTGGCTACTCCATTTCTTCAATGGGATTCTTGCCCACAGTGGTAGATATAATGGTCATCTGAGTTAAATTCACCCATTCGAGTCCATTTTAGTTCACTGATTCCTAAAATGTCAACGTTCACTCTCGCCATCTCCTGTTTGACCACTTCCAATTTGCCTTGGTTCATGGCTCTAACATTCCAGGTTCCTATGCAATAATCCTCTTTACAGCATTGGACTTTACTTCCATCACCAGTCACATCTACAACTGGGTGTTGTTTTTGTTTTGGCTCTGAATATTCATTCTTTCTGGAGTTATTTCTCCACTGATCTCCGGTAGCATATTCGGCACCTAATGACCTGGGTAGTTCATCATTCAGTATCCTATCATTTTGCCTTTTCAAGCTATTCATGTACACACACACATTAATACAATGGAGTATTACTCAACCATGAGAACAGAAGAAAATCCTGTTGCTATTTGCAACAGCTTGGATGAAGCTTGAGGGCATTATGCTAAGTGAAATAAGGCAGGCAGAAAAACACAAGTTCTGTATGATATGTATTTCATATATACATCATGTAAATGTGATCTAAAAAAGCCAAACCAATGGAAACACAATAGAATGGTTGTTAAGGGGCTGGGCTGTGGGGAAATACTGGACAAAGGATATAACCTTCCATTATGATTGACAAGTTTGGGGACCTAATGTACAGCACGGCAGTTATAGCTAATAACCCTCCCTTCACCTTTGGTGACCATAAGTTTGTTGTCTATGTCTGTGAATCTACTTCTGCTTTGTAAATAAGTTCATGTTTGTAGTTTCTGTATGCAAGTGATATCACGTATTTCTCTGTCTGACCTCCTTCCTGTAGTGTGATGATCTCTAGGTCCGTCCTCATTGCGGCAAATTTGCCAACACAGAGAGCTCTCTTCACAGAGAGCTGACTTTCGGAACAGACCAGGGGCAGGAGATGTGAGGGTCAGTCCCTCAGGTGAGCAGCACGGCACAGGCCTTGTTTGCAAACCCAGAAGACCTGCTCTCATCTCGGTCAGCGAGGGGTTAAGCCTCTGCGGACCCCCAGGGATTTCAGCCTGGACTCCCAGGCCGTTAATCACTGGGGACCAGGGCTGCAGGACAACAGTTAGTAGCAATTAACCTACAGTGAAGGGAGCATTGTTCCCCCCCTGCACGCCCTCATCTGCACGCCCAATTACTCTAAATTAACATTTACCAAGCAAAGTGCCTGTTAATTGGAAGGGCAGTAGAAAGAAAGGCCACACACCTACCCAGTCTAACTTAATAACCTCAAAAGAAGCCATTAATTAACAGGAAACGCTGCACATTCAGATCTTGTTTGGCTGGTTCGCTGTTAACACGGGTTTGTGTTTCTGAGCTTGGCTCTGGTCTCCCCACTCCCTCCCCTCCAGTACCTCAGATTATAAAAAACACTCTCAGAAGTGAAACTTCTTTTTAAAGGATGTCCACATTGACAGGGTCCTAACAGGTTCCTGGAAACAGCCTTCTTAGTGTCTAGCTGGGGAAACTGAGGCAGAGAAAAAAGGAGGACAGCCCGGGGTCGCACATGCAGACGGCAGCGCCTCCTCGGCGGGGCCCTCCGTGTGCCGCCCCGGGCACTGGAGGCCGCATGCTCCGGCCCCCAGGTGACGGACGCTCAAGTCTGGTACCTTTCATGCTGGTTGACAGAGGGTGAAAAGTTAGGTGGGGGGTGACGACGTCGGGGCGCAGGCGCAGGGTCTCAGGGCAGCCTGCTGTAAAACCAACGCCCGCCCAGGCCCACTCCCTGGCCCCTCCCCAGGGATGCAGCCGGGCTGAAGGGCACCCAGCATCCCCCAGCCCAGCAACCCAGGGTCCTGCAGACACTTCTCTCTCTCCCCTGTTCCCACGTCCTGTCCACTTGAAGCCTTGGTTTCATGCAAACCCAGCTCTTCTCTTCCTGCACAGGCTCGCGGTCTCCGTCCCAGCTGGGCGTCCTCCCGGCCTGGCCTGGCGGTGCCCGAGGTCACCTCTCTCTTCCATTCTCCACGGCGCCTGTCACGGTCTCCTGACCTTCCTCAAGCCCCTCGCCCGTCGCCCTGTTCTCATCAGATGACTGCCCCTCCCTCCTCAAGAAGGTGGACACCGTGGGGGCGGGGACCCTGCCTCGCTCCCTTCCCTCCCGGGGCTCACCTGCCCTCCTGCGGGGCTGCCCTGACGCTGCAGCGGTCCCGCGTCCCCACCCGGGCCGGTCTGCGCCTCCTCTGGGACCTTGCTCCTCAACCTCACTCTCCCCGGGATTCTTCCGGCACAGCGGAAGCCTCTTCAAGCGTCATCGTATACTCTCAACCTCCTACCCACTCTCAATTGCCCTACAGAAATGTTCTTCCCTAAATTCAAAATTAGCTCCTTGTTACTAAATCGGGAGATGTGCTTTTAGTTTCTTTTTTTAAATATGACCCCATTTTTTGGAATTTTCTACTGCTGATGACTCCCTCCTTCCTGAGGCTCATGGTCCTTGGCTCCCATGGAACCACCTTTCACCTTCCAGGTGTCTTCTTCCACCTGCCCCTTCCTCAGACATCCTCCACGGTCAGCCCCATCCAGACGGGTGGCTTCCACTGCCAGCTCGGTGATGACGGCGGTGACGATGGTGGTGGAGGCGGTGCTGACGGTGACGGCAGCGACTCTCAGCTCGTATGCACCCAGATCTGACTCCTGAGGATCGGGATCATCTCCAGCCACCTGGCAGGCATCTCACTTGGGACTTTGAGAAGCATCTCACACTCGCCAAGTTCAAACTGAGCTCGCTGTCTTTCCTTTGTCTGCTTCTCCCTGAGGGCTTCCCGTGTCACTGAAAGTGCCACGCTGCACAGGGGGCACCCCTCCCCCTACCTCTCCTGCCCAGTCAATCAGTTAATCATCAAGCCCTGTATATTCACTCTCCGAGGGGCCTCTGTACCCCGCTCCCATGACTTGAGCTGTGACAAATTCCGGTCTCACCTCCCTGCTACCAGGGTGATCTTGCTAAACCTCTATTTTATCCAGTTGCACCCTTCAGTGGCTCAGGACTGCCCCCAGGTCAAGGGTCAAGCGCTTTAGAACAATGCCAGATTCTTCAAGACCACACACCGGAAAAATCTATGGACTAGGACAGTGTTCTCATCTCGGGCTCCATTCTCTCTTCTTAAAAATCAAACATCCCTGCAACAGCCTTAGAACTTTGATACCTGTTTCCTGATTTAAGACATGAAAAACACTTCCATGAGGTAGGCATTACTGCCCCCATTTCACAGATGAGAATAATTGAGTCTCACAGAGTCTGAGGTCCCAAAATAATTATGGCAGGATGTAAACTCCTGCAGGAGACTTACCATGCCTTTTCCATGATCCCAGAGCTCAATAATCCAAGGGAGCAGAACAGGGGTCTTCCAGCGACTCAGAGATCACCCCGATCACATCACAGATCCGAGAGGCCGTCTCACATTGCCCATGCTTCCTGTTGCCCTGTGCCTGGGGCCTGAGTCTTACCCTGAGCTCTGGGTCAGAGAGAATTGCTTCCACACCTAGTCTCAGATGGGATTGGAATGATGGATGAGCAAAGGATCAATAGCCATCTGTCCGGCTCCACTGATAAGCTAATCTTTTCAGTAAACATTTCATTAGCTCCTGCCAGGCTGCTTGCACCTGCTGACGGAGAGGCAGAACGGGGTGTGTGAGGGGCCTCTGCTTCATCATGGGCTTCATATGTCATGGTGGCGGGGGTCTCCTGGCCCCTAAGCTTTGCTAGAACACTGGTACCATGTACCAGGAGAATCTGAAGCATTCCCAAAGCTTTGGTAAATTCGTGGAGATGAATGTTCTTTTTGTCCCCTTTAGCTTTTCCCCAAGGAAGCTGTGACGACCCACCATCTAAATGAGACCTCCCCGGCCCGTTCCATTTTAAGGTCTTACAAATGCCGTCTTCCCTTCACTGTGCTCCTGCCGCTCTTGTTGCACCTATGGTCAGTTGTACAAACAGTAAAGCAAACCCAGCATCTCGTGAGCACTCACTGGGTGCTGCGCACCGCGCTAAGTGTCTTGCATGCCTTGCAACAGCCCTGTGAGGTAGGGCTATTGTACTTGTCCATTTGGCGGGTGAGCAACGACTCTCTGAGAGGTTAAATGGGCGAGCAAGGCCGAGATCCTGGGTTTGTCTACCTCCAAAGTCCAAGCTCTGACTCACCGTGTCACATTTGCAATTTGTGGAATTATTTGACCAACTTGTGGCTCCCTGAACAGACTGAAAACTCTGCAAAGATGCGGAGCATGCTTGATTGCTTCACCACTGTCCTGAGCACAATGATTTTTAAAAAAGGATACAAGGTATTACACAGAAGTTTGTTTAACTTTTATTGGTGGTGATGGTTTAGTTGCTCAGTGGTGTCTGACTTTTGTGACTCCATGGACTGTAACCAGCCAGGCTCCTCTGTCCATGGCATTTTTCAGGCAAGAATACTGGAGTGGGTTGCCATTTCCTTCTTCAGCGGATCTTCCTGACCCAGGAATCAAACCCGGCTCTCCTGCATTGCATTGCTCCCCAGCTAGTGGAGATAAGAAGCTGGTTTTTATTTCATTTTTTGTTTTATTTTTGCCATACAGATTCCATCTTCACAGCTTCTCGGGGAAGACTGCAAATACCACTGGCTTGGGTGATCCCTCACTTAGCTCCACCCCCTGGCTTCTTAAAAGCAAACTCCATCTGTAAAGCCTCCTCATACTAGCAGATAACTCCTACCTTCCCACCGCAAAAAACAAGCTACTCCAGTTTTGCACGTCAGGGGGTGTTCCTCACTTTCAGAATTACGTTGGCTGGCTTTCTCGGAGGTCTGCAGCCTCTCACCTCCTCACAGTCTCCCCTGTTCATTCTCCTGCTCTATTTCGACTGCTTTGGACAGTTCTTCCAAGTAATTTAAAGTTTGGTCTCCAGTTTCAACAAAGATTGTTGCTGTTGGATGACTTTCAGGAAAAGAAAAGGGATAAGGTGACATCATGCCATGGGGTGACTTTATGGGGACCGGGCTGAAGCTTTGTGGGGGCGGCCCCAGCAGCTTGTGGGCATGTAGACTGCAGGCTCCCTGGTACCAGATCACGTGCGTCTTCACACTGCGGGGAAGGGACCACGCCAGGCCTCTCGGTGTCTGATTCTAAAGTCCTTGGTCCTAAACGCTACATCACAAGGTCTCCATTAGCCATGTTGTTGAAAGGAAAATAGAAAACACTGATAAGCTAAATAAACAGTTACAATCACCCACCACGTTTCCAGCATTCTTGCCTGGAAAATTCCGTGGACGAGGGAGCCTGGTGGGCTAGAGTTCACGAGGTTGCAGAGTTGGACGCGACTAAGTGAGTGAGCACGCATGTGCGCGCGCACACACACACACACACACACACACACACACACATCATGTTTCCGCTTAGAGAAAACCACTGTCAGATAAATGACATGGTGGTTAAAAGCACTCAGACCTGCTCTATACACATAAAAGTGAAAGTCGCTCAGTTGTGTCCAACTCTTTGTGACCCCATGGGACTATACAGTCCATTGGGTTCTCCAGGCCAGAATACTGGAGTGGGTAGCCGTTCCCTTCTCCAGGAGATCATCCCAACCCAGGGATTGATCCCTGGGCTCCCACATTGCAGGCGGATTCTTTACCAGCTGAGCCACAAGGGAATCCCAAGACTACTGGAGTGGGTAGCCCATCTTTCTCCAGAGGATCTTCCCCAGCCAGGAATCAAACCCGGGTCTCCTGCATTGCAGGAGGATTCTTTACCAGCTGAGCTACCAGGGAATGAACACGAAATATTATCGTATGAGGCACGTGATTCTGAAACTAGATACTTAGCACAATGTATTTCCATACTGATGAACACAGAGTTATTTACCTTTCAGTGGCTCTGTGGCATATATGCAGGGGTGTGAGTTTACTAGTCCTCTCTGGCTGGGCTCTGCCTCTAATGTTTAACTTTTTACACAGTGCTGCACTGACTATTCTTCAATACATATCCCTGTGTACTTACTAGAGTTTTCTCCCCTAAGTCAGGGTTTCTCAGCAATGACACTATTGATGTTCTGGACCAATAATTCTTATCCTCGGAGGGCTGTTCCGTGCATTGTAGAATGTGTCACCTTTGATTTTTTTCATTACTATCTTACAGTTTTATTATGAGTACAGGTCTTCTGCCTCCTTAGGTTTATTCCTCAGCATTTTATTCCATTTGTTGTGATGGTGAATGAGATTGTTTCCTTAATTTGTCATCCTGATCTTTCGCTGTTAGTGTACAGGAATGCAAGCGATCTCTGTGTGTTAACTTTGTAACCTGCAACTTCACCAAATTCATTGTTGAGCTCTAGTAGTTTTCGGGTAGTGTCTTTAGGATTTTCAAAGTATAGTATCATGTCATCCACAAACAGTGACAGTTTTACTTCTTTTCCAATGTGGATTCCCATTATTTCTTTTTCTTCTCTGATTGCCGTGGCGAGGACTTCCCAAACTATGTTGAATTAAAGTGACGAGAGTGGACATCTTTGCCCTGTTCCTGATGTTAGAGGAAACGCTTTCAGTTTTTCACCGAGAATGTTTGCTGTGGGTTTGTTGTATACAGCCTTTATTATGCTGAGGTAGGTTCCTTCTATCCCTACTTCCTAGAGAGTTTTTATCGTAAATTGATGCTGACACGCACGCACAAATGTCAGTAGCGGCAGCATAACCCTTCTCCCATCTTGACAATCATCATCTCCAGATTGCCAGTGTCCCCAGCTGGCAAAACGCTCCTGCTTGAGAACCACTGCCCGAAGGATAAAAACTCCTAAATCAAAAGGTTAAAGGATATACATATTTTAAGACTTTTGTTACCTATGCCAAATCGCCTTCCAAAAGTTGCATGTCTATCTCTTTACACTCCAAGAATGTATGAGAGTGCTCGATTCATCACTCTACGAATATGAGTGTTATACCCATCATTTAATAATTTATTAAGACAAAGTTCTCTCACTGTTTGATTTTTTATTACTAAAGCTGAACATTAAAAATACCATGTTGATTGTATTCATTGGTTATAGTTTCTGTGGTGAACTATCTCTCCTTATAATTTACCATTTTTTCTTTTGGAATATTCTATTTCTTTCTTATTTTTCTGTCATTTTTTAATTTATTAAATAAAAAGTACATCCTTTTCATAGCTTGGTGTTTGTCTTTCTGCCTTGATATCTACGGTAGTATTTGTTTTAAAATCCTTAGGAATATCATATGCAACATGACATGTTTTTCCAACAAACTGTGGAAAATTCTTAAAGAGATGGGAATACCAGACCACCTGATCTGCCTCTTGAGAAATCTGTATGCAGGTCAGGAAGCAACAGTTAGAACTGGACATGGAACAACAGACTGGTTCCAAATCGGGAAAGGAGTACGTCGAGGATGTATACTATCACCCTGCTTATTTAGCTTCTATGCAGAGTACATCATGAGAAACGCTGGGCTGGATGAAGCACAAGCTGGAATCAAGATTGCTGGGAGAAGTATCAGTAACCTCAGATATGCAGATGACACCACCCTTATGGCAGAAAGTGAAGAAGAACTAAAGAGCCTCTTGATGAAAGTAAAAGAGGAGAGAAGGAGAGTGAAAAAGTTGGCTTAAAGCTCAACATTCAGAAAACTAAGATCATGGCATCTGGTCCCATCACTTCATGGCAAATAGATGGGGAAACAATGGAAACAGTGACTGACTTTATTTTTCTGGGCTCCAAAATCACTGCAGATGGTGACTGCAGCCATGAAATTAAAAGATGCTTTCTCCTTGGAAGAAAAGCTATGACCAACCTAGACAGCATATTAAAAAGGAGAGACATTATTACTTTGCCAACAAATGTCCATCTATTCAAAGCTATGGTTTTTCCAGTAGTCATATATGAATGTGAGACTTGGACTATAAAGAAAGCTGAGTGCCGAAGAATTGATGCTTTTGAACCCTTGAGGGTCCCTTGGACTGCAAGCAGATCCAACCAGTCCATCCTAAAGGAAGTCAGTCCTGAATATTCATTGAAAGGACTGATGTTGACGCTGAAGCTCCAATACTTTGGCCACCTGATGCGAAGAACTGACTCATTGGAAAAGACCTTGATGCTGGGAAAGATTGAAGGCAGGAGGAGAAGGGGATGACAGAGGATGAGATGGTTGGATGGCATCACCAACCCGATGGACATGAATTTGAGTAAGCTCTGGGAGTTGGTGATGGACAGGGAAGCCTGGCATGCTTCAGTCCATGGGGTCACAAAGAGTCAGACACGACTAAGTGACTGAACTGAACTGATCATATGCAGGGCCAGGGACAGCATCCTTGTGTATTTGATTTTTAGGGGCTCTGTGTTCCCTGCCAGTGAACCTCTGACCTGGCTGGTCTTTGCCTGGTAGAGGAGGCCATTTGGGTCTTGCCCTTGTATATTAAAATCTGCTGAATGTTCCTTTTGCGTTTGAGTGAAAAGTTCTTCCTCTGAAAGCCCACTTGTCAGGAGGCAGTCTTGATCTGGGAAGACTGACCTGGGGCTTGACCATAATTAGTTCAGGTTAATTATTGCCGATCTGTAGATTCGCAGCCCAGAGCCTTTCTTCCCCTGAGCTGGGGCCTCTGGAGGTTTCTTTTATGAGCTCTGAACCCTGAGGGAGGACTTAAAGTAATGAATTTTCCTGTAATCAGATTTGAGGGTTTGTTCCCTGAGCTATCCAGTCAATTGGAGAATTGAGCACTGACTGGTTTATTTGGCCAAAGGATGCTGAAGATAAAGCACAAGACATCCAATAAGCAACCTGGTGAGCATACTGAAAAAATGACTTAACAGTCAGAGACGTCTACCTCTTCCGCTTCATGAAATGTTTAGAGGGAATAGATTCATTTACAAGAAGAGGATATCATCTGCGAGCTATTCAGGAAAGACTAGCTCAGGGGTAGTTTTTGTTTTGAGTATCTAATAATCGGACTGAGAGTCCGACTATCGTCCAGTGAAACCTTGCAAGTTTCACCTTAAACTTCTTCACCATGGGAGTAACATGGTTTGCACATGCTTATAAGTATTTAATTTGCTAAGTATTTACTCAGCATTCATTTGTTTGTTCATTCATCCATGCAATCACCAGAAGGCACAGTGGATGTAGAATGCATTATATGGGGTTCCTGCCTGTTTTAAGACACGTACATGCCACTTGTATTACTGAGTGAAAACACACTTTGCAAGGGTTCACGTTATCCACATTCGGGTTCACAACATGAATATCTGCAGAGAGCAGATAGCAAAGTCAGTGAGGCTGGTTCAGGGATCTGGAAGAGGATGAGAGGAGGTTGGACTGAAGGGGAAAGGTGATGAGTACCCACCAGTCAGCCCAGAGGCATTCAGTGGACGTTAGTTCCTTCTCCCAGGAGAGTCTCCCACATGAAGCTCTCAGAGCTGCAACAGCCTCACTTGGTCTGAACTTGGATAAGAGCTCCATGCAGATGGGCTTCCCAAAGAACAGGAGAGGACAAGTCCAGAGTTTTGTGTTGCTTTGAGGCATCGAGGTCAGAAATAGAAGGGAGCTGCAGCGATATCTTCTTGTCCTGTTCAGTTCAGTTCAGTCGCTCAACCGTGTCTGACTCTTTGCAACCCCATGAACCACAGCACGCCAGGCCTCCCTGTCCATCACCAACTCCTGGAGTCCACCCAAACCCATGTCCATGGAGTCAGTGATGCCATCCGGCCGTCTCATCCTCTGTCGTCCCCTTCTCCTCCTGCCCCCAGTCAGTGAAGTCCCCACTTCTTCTCAGGAGTTGCTAACTAGTTACAGACAGGAATGTAGGTTATACCACTTGAGGGAAAAGACTGTTTTACATACAAACATTTTAACAGAGAAGTTCATTCTGGAGGGATGTGAAACTCTCAAAACTGTCATTCTGGGTTAATTTAATTCCACAGTTAATTCCAATAAAGGAGAAAAGAGAGAGGCAGCCGAAGGCACAGGCATGGCTGGGCAGGAAGTGGGGCCAGGCTCGAGGAGCATGACTGCCTCGGCCGGAGACGCAGCACATCAGAGCTGCCGGAGGTGGGCAGGGCCGGGGGCCGCGCTCAGCACGGAGCCGGCGTGGCTGGGCTGCGTGGTGGCGGACACGTCTGCCCAGTCGTGTCCGACTCCTGTGACCCCGTGGACGGTAGCCCAGCAGGCTCCTCTATCCATAGGACTTTCCAGACAAGAATACTGGGGTAGGTTGCTATTTCCTTCTCCAGGAGATCTTCTTGAGCCAGGGATCAAACCCAGGTCTCCTGCACTGTAGGCAGATTCTTTACCAACTGAGCTATCAGCAAAGCCAAAAATCTTTGTGCTCTGTGTGAATCTGAAGCTGCATTTAACAGCTGGGAACAGTGACCTGGGAAACGACGGCTTCAGTGAAACAGGGGTGCACTTTTCCTCGTGGGCAGCGCAGGGCGGCTCCGCGGCCTCACCAGCCGTCTCAACCTTCTGCCCTGCCCTCCTTCCTAAGCGGCTTCCCTCTGCCCGCTCCCCTCACGGCCCGTGGCGGCTGCCAGTGCTCCTACTGGGAAGAAGAAGGGAGCAGGGAAGGGCACAAAGGGTGCCTTCCAAGTTTGTGGGTGCCCTTCATAGAGCAGTTCCCCAGAACCCCGCCACTCACCCAGTGACTTCCGCGCACTTCTGATGGACCACCCCATCTGCAAAGGAGGCTACGTGTGGGTCGGTCGCTCAGTCGTGCCCGACTCTTTGCGACCTCATGGACTTAAGCCCACCAGGCTCCTCTGTCCATGGAATTCTCCAGGCATTGGAGAATTCTCCAAGAACACTGAAGTGGACTGACATTCCCTTCTTCAGGAAAGGAGGCTGAGACACCAGCTTTGTAGTGTGGCACGAGGCCGCATTCAACAATCAGGGGGATTCTGTTACAAGGGGAGAGGAGAGAACAGACGATGGCCAGGCAAGTAGCACTCTGTGATACAAGCTCAAGGAAGACAGTGAACAAAGACGGCGAAGCGCCCTTCCTCCCCCCGTGACCCAGGACGCACAGAGCACTGTCACCAGGCAAGAGAAGGCTCCAGACTCGAAGCTCTAACTAATCTGCTCCCATCTTCTTAAAAGGTAAGAGGAAAGTTCAGGCCTAGGGAAGCGGAGGAGATAGAGCATAACTTAAAAGGATTTCAGGTTCTCACCCCTTAGGTGGTTTTAGCACAGGGCAGTGACAGACTGAGAGATCCTGGAGAATCTGACGGAGCAGGGCTTGAGTGGCATCACAGTGTCTGAAGTGTGAGTCACAAGATGCTACTGGAAGTCATTAACACATGAAGAAATGGCTCCCGGGTCAAAACATTTGGGAAGCTCTGGATTAACCTAAGTGAAGCTGTTTATTTCACTGCAGAATATGTTGGAATCATTAACATGCTCACTGAGCTTGTGATTTTTTGCTTTTCTTCCTAAAAGAGAGTATCTCCAAATTTGTTTGACCATGGAAGTCACTTCTTGCAGAGGGTCCCATGGGATGCATCCAGATTAAATACTGGGGAAATAGTGGTGTGGGTAGAGGCTGCTGCCTTATCTGCTGGGCTCTGGCTTTCTCAAAGTGCCACCGATGGACCACTTAGCCCAGAACCAGCTTAACCCCATTTCAGACCCACTGAATCACAATCTCAGGGCTTTGGCCTGGAAACCTGCATTTTCCCAAGCTTCCTGGATAATTCTTACACTCACTGAAGTTTGAGAATCTACCAGATGACAGAGCTGAGCCCTCACTTCACAAAGAGTATGACTTAAATTTACATCCAGGTAGCTCCTCCTGGCCCCCTCAAAACTCATTTCTCTCATCACCATTTGGTATCTGGCTAATTTTCTCAGCTCTCTTCAGAGCAACTTGCATCTATCTTTATTGCCTGTCTCTTTATTGATTTAGGTTCTTCTCTGCAATTCGTCAAGCTTGGATTGTATTTTAATCTTGTCCTCCAAAGTAGCTAAGATCCCTTCCAGCTTTGTATCATGCAGAAATCTGATTAGTTGGGTCTCGATTCCATCCTTCAAGTCATTAATGAAAATATTAAATGGTCCTGGGTTGGTAGGAAGGTCTTCAGGGTTGTAAGTAGATGTATGGCTTCCATATCTGCCACTGGCCTCTGCTTTGTACAGTTATAGGTTGGATCACACCCGGTATTTCAGTTGTAGGTTACCATTTCCTAATTTACAAATCCATGCATGTAATGCAAATCTATGTAGGAAAGAACCCCATTGATCAATAAATATTAGACTAGCAAATGCCCTGAAGGCCTCCTCAGCCTTTCCTCTCACATCAGGGGCATACTGACCACAGGGTGAAGAAGGTTATACCAAATGTGTGCATCAAAAAGATCAATTTTTATACAAAAGGCAGCTCAGCTCCAACTCCGAGGTACACCATTCCAGGCGGAGGCAAGCCCGTAAGAAGCAGCTTCTACATCATAATGCAGGAGGAGCTCCCTTTCCTGAGCGTTTCCTAAGAGCTCTCACCTCTTTACATGTGTTCACCAGCCCCCCTGCGGCCTGAGCGCCGCGGCCATCACCCTTCCCTGATGGGCCGTCTGAGGCATGCCACCCGTGGAACACACAGGTCGTGCCCGAGCTGGGAGCGTCAGAGCGAGGTCTCAGACTCAGGCAGGCCGCGGCTCTGACCCGCCGGCGGAGGGACCGGAGACGTGCGGGCGTCCCCACGCTCAGCGAGCGCTAGGGAGCGCCGCGGTTCCCCGCAGGAGCTGGATCCCGGGTCGGCCCAGGGGCGAGCTGGGGCGGCTCTGGGCGGGAATCGACACGCTCCAGCTGGCCACGAGAGCACCGCAGCAAACCCGGTGGCTGCTGACCTCGCCGTCAAAAGCCTGCCAAAGCGGCGGGCCGAAGTCACACTTCCACCTCAGCCCCTCAGGCTCGGCCCCTCAGCCTCTCAGCCGCCGCTTCACGGGATGATGTGCATTTCATGAGTCGGTCAAGCTGAGACAGTGAAGACCCGGGCCCCCAGAATAAAAAAAGCCTGCCACCGCCGCTTCCCACCGGGCCAGCGAGGGGCGGCTGGGAGGCTGCAGGGCCTTTGTTCCGCTGGGTCTACGCGGCGCTCTGCCCATCAGCCACCAGAGGGCGACGGCGTCCACACATCAGACATTCCTGCGGGGGCAGAGGCAGCACCCGCCTGGGAGACCTGGGGCTGACGCTAGGGATTTCCTCCAGCCCCTGAGCTGTTAAAACCTTCATGGCGGTGGCGTCCCAATCTCAGGGAGCAGTCTAGTTTAAGAAGGGTTCCTGAGGTTCAGAGACGCTTGATTTGGGAGAACACAAGAGAAGCTGGGCTCAGACCCCAGCTCTGATGCTCAGAGGCCGTGTTTAAGCCCCACCCAGCCTTAGTTGCCTCATCTGCAAAGCGGGGATCACACTGCTTGTCCACCTATCTTCCCAAGCGCTCACAACGTTTCAACGAGACAGAGGAAGTGAAGGAGCTCTGAGCGATATGACTTGTAAAGACAAGGGATTTTGATCAAAGCTGCTGTGTTTGTTGCCAGGAGAGGGAGGCGGAGCCCGAGGAGCCCGCTGCTTGCTCTGCGCTCGCAGGGAGCAGCCTCTGTGTCCTGGAAGCTGGCCGCTCTGGCTAGTGGCACAGTGGTGTCCCTACATCTGAAACATGAAGGGCGAGGGGTGCGGGGCGCCCGGGGGGGGGGGTGGTGGTCACAGCGCACAGATGCTGGCCCACGCTGACTCGCTTTGTGACTTAAGGCGAGTCTCGCCATCCACACAGCGGGCAGTAGGATCTCTCTGCCCTTCCAGCTACTCCCAGCCTGCAGCGCCCCCTGAATCGTTATGACACAGCAGGGAAGTCGCAGGGAGAGAAAGGCTGCTCATACTGGGAGCTGGAGGGGAGGGCTGAAGAGCAGCCCCTGATGCACAGGGAACCTTGGGACTTCTCCCTTCTTCTGGGCCTTGATCTTCTCATCTGTGGAACTGGCAGATTGGGCTCGTTGATCTAGTCCAACTATTATCTCCCCGCAATTGTGTCTCAATAAATACCCATAGAATCCATATGGACTCTATAAAATTCCCTGACTGTGATTCCATTAGGAAAACAGACAAGCAAGCAGACACTTTGCCCTCAGATTGGTCCTGACCTCTAGAGTGCCCCCAAGTGTCCCAGCTGAGCGGAGGCTGGAGAACGTTTCCATGTGCACTTGGGGTCCTTCCTGCTGCTATCATTAGAGGGTAGATGCTGGAACCCTGCGTCCCTCTAGACGATGGGCTAACCTGCCTTTCTGATGCTCCAGGCGCGGACGCTGAGCCCCACCTGCAAGCTGCTGCCATGGCTGCCCCGTGCCCAGTCTCTGGTGTCCTCGTTTCCAACAGACGGAGGCTCTGTCAGCCCCACGTTGACGCCTGGTCTTCTTGTGGCTCCAGGGGCTCATGGAACACCGTCACATGGTGTGGCCCGTGCTTCTTCAGTCTTCTAGTGCTTCCACTGATTTCTAAATTCCAGTGCAAAGGAAAAGCCAACTGAAGTTTATGGAATGTAGGAAAGGAGAAGGCATCTAAAATCTCTTCAACTTGGAACTAGGATTACTTCCCCCTACCCCCAAGATCTGCATTTCTACCCTTGCCATCCTCTTTGCTCTATACAAGGCACATTACTTCCCAGTTTCAAACAAGCCTTCCTCGCTGCTGTGCTTACATTAGGACACAGTCCGTACAGTGGGCAGGAGGTAGGAAGCGGCTCCCCGCTTCCCTGGCTGTGACACCAGCGTTAACCTCCTCTAGGCTCCTTTCTAAGATGAAGACTGGACCATCCGTCTCTTGCTGAGAGATACAGGAGGCCCCTCTCTGCCTCCAGGTGAGCCCAGCGCCACCGTCCTTAGGTTGCTGCCACGTAGAAAAATGGCAAAGATCAACTTCCATTGTACTTCCTGCATTTCAGGCTCTCTGCTGAGTGCTGGATGTATTCCACTTCCTGCATCCTCACAGCCATCTTAAGAGGTGGGCCATGTTATTATCCGCTTCTTGCAGATAGGAAAACTGAGGCACTGAGAAGTGAGCCCACCTCAAAGTCACTGAGTCAGAAAGGATGGCGCTGGCATTTGAATCCGGTTTTGGAAGACTGCTGCTTATCACAGTACAATCCCGTCTCATCGTTTTGAGAAGCTTCCTGAGATTACTCTTGAGGGACAGAGTTCAAAGTGTCTTTATCTTTGCCTCCAGGTTTCCTCATTATGATCCCCCTGGAAAGACACTTTGCCGTGTGCCTCTCTGCTCTGTTACTAGACTGGAAACAACTCAAGCAGAGGATGAAGGCAGAGATGCTCAGAAAACACTGGTTAACTTGAACCCTCCTCTGCCCTGGTAGGTTCCCTGTATCACACACCTTTCTTACCCGCTTCCTCATCCTTTCTGCGTTTGGGCTCTGCTTGTGCCTCTGCCCGAGTCTCCAGGGACAGACATCCTCGTGTCCATGTACAGGGTCCTGCCTGGACTCTGATGTCGCCCACTCCCCTTGCCAAAGCTCTCTCCCCCTGCGGTCTCCAGCGTGCTCCCCACAACTGGTCATTTTGCCTCTGCCAGCTTCTCTTCTGTCCCCACCCACAATCCTCCCACCCAAGTCAGGGAGGTGTCCCCAGCGTTGCCCCCACCACCATTACATGGCCCCCTCACAGCCGAACCTGGGGACACAGGAGCAGTTCATAAACGCGAGCTGGATGAATATTTAAAGGGAAGTAGTAAGTAGTATATTAACAACTTACGTGGATGTTGTAATGATCCACAGTGAAATATTCCCTCACCTCTTTGCAAAATTATCATTCCAAACCACGGAATACATTAGGTTTTATGATCCACTTGCTTCTTGGGGGAGATATAAATCTTGAAACATCATCTTCATATGACAGGGAAAAGAGTCCCCTGGGACACAAGATGTTTAAGAATGTTAACTGAGAATCAGAAATAGTTTGTGACTAATATCAGGGTTTTGTTTATGGACAGAAATAAATCCCCAGTCTAGGGCTGACCTGTACAAATCTGATCACAAATGATGGAATGGGGGAAACAATCTGAATTTAAAGAGGTGACTGGGGGGGCAGGGTTGCAGTGTTTAGGAGCTAATATTTTCTGACCATAAATCTCTATGCTGTTCAAACATTACAAGTCACCAACTAAAATAAATATGATAGAAACTAGGAATTTATATCGATGGTCTACAGTCACCAAGGTCTGTAAGTAGGTCATATGAAATGAAGCAGTTCCTTTTTCCAGGATCATCAGAAGGGGTCCCCTCACCCTTCAGTGGTACCCCACACAGCAGAGGCAGAGGAGGGTGCACTGGCTTTTGGGGGTCCTCAGGTGGGAGCACGGCTTTGGGAGAGAGAAGGCCCATGTTTGCTTCTTGCCTGTTAGACTTGGTCAGGCTTTTTCCCTGTTTAAAGCCCATCACATATGACATGATGTGTAGAAAAGCCTAAAGACTCCATACAAAAACTACTGGAACTGATAAACAAATTCAGCAAGGCAGCAGGATACAAGATTAATATACAGAAATCAGTTGCATTTCTTTATACCAACAATGAAATATCAGACAGGGCATGTTAAAAGAAAAACAGTACCTTTTAAAATTGAACTCCTCAAAATAAAATGTTTAGGAATAAACCAGAACAAGGAGGTGAAAGACTTCTACACTGAAAACTATAAAACATTAACAAAGGAAACTGAAGATGATTCAAATGGAAAAATATCCCATGCTCTTGGATTAGAAGAATTAATATTGCTAAAAGGCCATCCTACCCAAAGCCATATACAGATATAATGCAATCCTTATCAAATTACTCATGATATTTTTCACAGAACTAGAACAAATAATCCTAAAATTCATATGGGGCTTCCCCGGTGGTCCAGGGGTTAAGCGTCTGCCTGCCAATGGAAAGGACACCGGTTCGAGTTCTGGTCCCGGAAGATCCCCACATACCTCGGGGCACACAAGTCACAACTGCTGAAGCCTATACACCCCAGAATTCCTGTGGCACAACAAGAGGGGCCGTGGCAACGAGAGCCCGTGAGCTGCAACTGGAGAGCAGCCCCCACTTGTCACAACTAGAGAAGGCCGCAGCGCTGACACAAACAAACAAAACTAAAGAAAATTCATGTGAAGTCAGGAAAGACCCAGAACTGCCAAAGTAATCTTGAAGAAAATGAGCAAAGCAGAAAGCATGATCCTCTCAGGCTTCAGACAATACTACAAAGCTACAGTAATCAAAACAGCATGATATCAACACAAAAACAGACATATGGATCAATGGAAGACAATAGAGCCCAGAACTAAACCCACACACCCATGGTTAATTAATCTTTGACAAAGAAGGCAAGAATACACAGCGGGAAAAAGTTTCTCAGCAAGTGGTATCGGGAAAGCTGGGATAGCTGTGACATTCTCAGGCTTGTCTTGCTGCTGTTGTTGTTTTTTAATTTGTATTTAAAAAAAATTGAGATAGCTAACATTAGAGTGTCTTTATTTTTGATGATCCGTTTTGAGGAACGCTGGTCAGGTATTTCACAGCATGTCCTATAGAAACTTGCCTGACACATTGAGTTTATGGGTTTGGGGGAGGAAGGCCACAGACGCAAACTGTCTCTCTCATCACGTTATATCAAGAGTGCATCCCAGCGACTTGACCTATCACTGCTGACGCTGACCTTGACCAGCTGGCTGAGGCAGTGTTTCTCAGATCTCCCCTTTCATATTGCACCCTTTATGGGAGGCCCTAAAATTAACAGAGAGAAGTTATACTCCACCTGTTGAGGGTGGTGGGGCGTCTACGTAAATTATTTGGGAATTCTTCTGCATGGCTAATTTGTCTATTCTATTTTCCTACTTATTTATTCAATCATTTATCTATCTCAGTCTGGACTCATGGATATTTATTTTATATTTTGGGTTATAATCCAATACTACTTTATTTTCCTGCTCCTCTGTCCCACTGATATACTCCGCATCAATGTGGGTTTTAAAAATTTTTTTTTTTTTTAGCAATTTCTTACTTTTTGGCATTATAAGAAGCTCTAGGCTTATCTTGTATGTTTTCCACACTCTCCTAGGCTAAGGCATTTCTCCATGAATCCTTTCTTTTACTGGAATCTGGTATTAGAAACCAAGAGCTGGTACCAGGTTTTCCTATTTCCTGGGCTTTCCTGGTGATCAGACAGTAAAGAATCTGCCTGCAATACAGGAGACCTGGGTTTGATCCCTGGGTTAGGAAGATCCCGTGGAGAAGCGGATGGCCACCCACTCCAGTACTTGCCTGGACAGAGGACCCGGGTTGGCTACAGTACCTGGGGTTGCAGAGGCTCGGACATGACTGAATGACTAACATTTCACTTTTCTTTTGCTTTTTGCTACTGAGTCATTTGTTGCCATTGTCACCTTGCCAGGTGAGACACAAGGTAATATATGTGTGTACACCAACCTATGTATACACATATCTATAGAGGTTTCTTGTGCAACCATCTGTGTCTATATTACATTAAACATGAATTCAAACTAATATCTCCAACCACATCACCATGTTGATCATTCAAAGCCATCTCCCCTTGCTTACCTGAAAACTTCCACTTCAACAAGGAGATTCCTGGCTCCACCATCTGCCATCTATAGACTCATTTGTTCCATTCCAGTGGTTTCAAAATTGTTAACCTGTATGCACACGGAAACAACTTTGTCAACCAGAGTGAAATGCCTATGTGCCTTTGGTTCTGTAGACTCCATGATTTCCAGAGTTACCTGGCTGACTCAATGGAAAAGACCCTGATGCTGGGAAAGACTGAAGGCAGGAGGAGAAGGGGACGACAAAGGATGAGATGGTTGGATGGCATCACTGACTCAATGGACAAGAGTTTGAGCAAACTCTGGGAGATGGTGAAGGACAGGGAAGCCTGGTGTGCTGCAGTCCATGGGGTCACAGAGAGTCGGACAGGACTTAGCGGCTGGACAACAGGACAACGATCTTTTTCCCCCACCCCTTCAGAGCGGTTGTTTCACATATTTGTACAAATCTCCCTTTTCTCCTGGTAGGCAGATTTCAGTCCGTGTAGTCAGCCTCAGACCGTCTCTGGGACTGCATTTTTCTCCTGACTTCCCTTCCTCTCTTCCACCCTTCTGCCCTCTTCTTGGTGTGGGCCAAGAAATACATATTCGGATTCTATCTTTAGGAGCAAAGGTGAGTTCTTACAATTGGTGGTGATGCTCCATGGATCTCCAGGGGATGAGGTCCATTGTCCTAGGTCCTCCAGAGGATAGAAACTAGGTGCTAACTTAATCAACATCCACAGACAGCGGGGGTGGACAGGAAGATGGGGTGAATAGGGTCAGAGAACACCTGCCACATGCGGGACTGTGAAGACAGGCTGAGAGGCTGGGTGGGAATCAGCCATGTCACAGCCATGCCGCAGTTTCACAGGACACAGATTTCCAAAATCAAGCCATTCATGGAAACAGAATTTCATTTGCCTTTAAACATTTTGTACTTCAAAGGTCTCTAATATGTGTATTTTTAAAAAGTCATCAGAGTATTGGAATACTCTGAAAGATCACCCACTCCTCCTTAAAAGGCGATCTAAACAACATTCTTGTAGTTATAATAGTCTCTGTGGCTCTAGGGTGGTGGGAGGCTGAAGCATCAAGTGACATCCTCATCAGTTCTGTCCCTGGGGATGAGGAGGGAGCCTGACAGCTGAGCACGTCTTGCCTTTGACAAACACCTTTCTTATTCTAATTACACCTTTCCCTAAAGTAACTTTTCCAGCTTACTCTTTCACCCCACTCCTTATATCCCCTGTTTAAAAGGAGCCTATTCAGACAGCTTGTGAACAATACTGCTTCAGGATGGTTTAATCGGGGGTAAGGAAACCTGTAGCGGGTCTTATCTGGGGTGAGCGTCTCAAGCATCTAAGATTATCTCCCTGTCACCTTGTGACCCGTCTTCTTCATGCTACCTTTTAATTTTGGTAGCAATTACGGTGTATATGGATAATGCCCATTAGCATATTCATGGTCATCTCGTCATATTTATTGTCCACACAACTCATTAATCTTCATCTACTTTGTGTGCTTGACAGCTCAATCTATTTTGCAATCTCTGGGAAGCAGCCATAGCCCCCCAAAGCCTTTGTTTTCCTGTAAATAAACTGTGTTGGGGACCAGAGGACAATGGTGCATCCCGTGGTGATTGACACCAGCCAAGGCTCCTAATCAGGATGGGACTTCATTGCCAGCTGAGTCGAGTGCATTACGGGGCCATTGTTCCGTCGCTGCCAGGGCAAGAACACACACAGACAGTCACCTTCGCAAGATGGGTTGATTGTTCTTCAAGATTAGACCGAAGTGCCTTATTATCCGTCCCAGACAACAAGGCATCTCACCCAAACAGACACATTTGCAGGAACGGCCAGTACACTGGCTGGATTTGAATTGCTAATGTATAATCTGCCCAGCACAGATGTGCAATGAATATTTGGATGTTGTTTTGCCCGTCAGTCTAGGAGGCTGAATTGATGAGGTGATGAGTATTCAATGATGGGTCTTGGACATTGGCCAATAGCAGAGTTTGAGCACTTGGTCTGGAGATAATCAGATTACCCCCCAAAGTGCCTTTGCAGTAATTCAGCGGTAAATTCTGTTACAGAGGCTGTTTGGTGGGAAGTTTTTTTCCTTTTTTGGTGCAATTAGATGTTTTGTTAGGCTTTTCAGACTTGGGACACACATAGAAGTTGCCTTCTGTCCTTACTTGCTAACTGTGAGGGCTGTGAGTAATATGCAACTGACTGCCTGAGTTTGAATTGGCCATTTTTGAGCCTGTTTTCTCAAGTTTGGTTGTGCCTGTTTTTTCACCTGTTAAAATGGGTTGAAAAAGTCTATCGACCGTATAGAGCTGCCATGAGAACTCAAGAATTGATACCCATAGAGTAAGTCCTAGAATAGTGCCTGGCTATAACAAGCACTAACTATAAACATATTATTGGTCACTTGCTTGCTCTTGAGATTACTGTGATCAAATAGGTTGGGTACACTGGAAATAAAAGTAAACCACCTTCAGTATCTCAAGACGTCTCCTGGCCTTCACCATGCTACTTCGCCTAGTCCATTCACAACTGTATGGAACATTTCCCACACGTATTGGACCATGAAACCCTTTTCTCTGGAGCATCTTTTATACCTGATTTTGCCTAGAACACACTATAGGAAAATCTACCTGGAAGATGTTAACACAACAGTTGAAAAGGTTTTAAAAAAAAAAAACAACACATGATTCGGGAATTTTATATAAAATCAAGCTATTCATATGTGAAGGCAATGGGGATTAATTATGCAAATACATATATTCTCTCTGAAAAAAAAAAAAGTACTCAAAGTGTATTCTTAGGAAGAGGATGATAGCTCTGAAGGAGGAACTCAAGAATGGCAGACAGAACTTGTAGGAAGTGGTGAGACCAGTTGATTGTATTGAAATAATTCTAAACAACTGCAGCAAGTATCTTGTCAAAACTGACATCAAAAGATTAAAATATTTGGAAGAAATTATTTTACTAAAATAATGGGCTACTGGCATACATCAATGCAGATCAAAAGAATGAAGAAGGGGAAAGGAAAAGCAAGTGTCTTTTATTAAGAAACAGAAAAAGAAGGTACAAAGGATGATGCACTTCTGTTTAATGAAGGTATAATAAAAATTACCCCAGTCATCCTTAACGACTTAAAAAATATATATAATAAATCATTAAAGGCCAATACTCTTAGATCTGAGGTAAAAAACCCTTAAATACAAGGTTTCTCTGCTTATTAGATAAATAAAAATAAAAAGTAGAATATTCAAAATTGAAATGAGTAAAATAACGTCAGGTGTGGCAACATTAATATCAAGCAGTGTAGAGTCAAAGAGTATGAAACTGCTAACTTCATTTCTTTGTCCCCAGGCCCTGCACGCGGTTGGCTGTGAACAGATATTAGCCAGATGTGTTGTGGAAGCGGAAGCAAAGGGCTAAAGGTATATGGGAGGGATAGTTTGTCTGCCAGGGCTCCTTGAGTGTAAGATCTTCATTTTTTTTGCACCTATTTTATCTTCCCAGCTCACCTTCTTCTGGGAACTGCTTCCTCCTCCTTCCTCTGGACCCCCTTGGACCCTTTCTCCCAGCTATGTGATTCCTCCCACTGTGACCTCAGGTCCTTCCCACGGTGGACGGGAGCCCACCTGAGCCCAGCAAACAACAGTACCTTGCCTCCTGACCAGCTTCCTTACTTTTGGGGAAGACATCTGAATCAAGAAGGCTCCATCACTGTCCTTTGATGGTGTCCTTTCACATGCTGATAAAGAAGGCTGGCTCCTCTTTGGTGATGCAAACAGTAAGATGGAGGTTCTCCACTGCTATTGGTGGTCATGTTTCCTGTCATGAGAAACTAGCCTACAATGAAAGACAGTGATGTCATGTATTACGTCAAAACTGGTTTTCAGATAGCACGTGAATTCCTAGTTCCATCTGAACCTCAGGCCTACCATTTCCCACTTCACTTATGCAATTTTTTTCTTGAATCATCTATCCCTTCCTAAATAAATTCCCTTTTTCTGCATTAGCTACAATTGGGTTTCTGTCACTTACAATCAAGAGTTCTAATACAAAAAAAAAAAAAAAGAGTCCTAATACAGTTACCTTGTTAAAGTTTTATCTGTGTTAAAAAGACATTGAGTGGTATGTCCTGACGTATGATATCGTACTAGTTCAGTTCAGTTCAGTTCAGTAGCTCAGTCGTGTCCGATTCTCTGCGACCCCATTGACTGCAGCGTGCCAGGCCTCCCTGTCCATCACCAACTCCCGGAGACTACTCAAACTCATGTCCATTGAGTCGGTGATGCCATCCAACCATCTCATCCTCTGTCGTCCCCTTCTCCTTCTGCCTTCAATCTTTCCCAGCATCAGGGTCTTTTCAAATGAGTCAGCTATTTGCATCAGGTGCCCAAAGTACTGGAGTTTCAGCTTCAGCATCAGTCCTTCCAATGATCATTCAGGACTGATTTCCTTTAGGATGGACTGGTTGGTCTCCTTGCAGTCCAAGGGACTCTCAAGAGTCTTCTCCAACACCACAGTTCAAAAGCATCAATTCCTCAGTGCTCAGCTTTCTTTATAGTTCAACTCTCATATCTATACATGACCACTGAAAAAACCATAGTCTTGAAAAGATGGACCTTTGTTGGCAAAGTAATGTCTCTGCTTTTTAGTATTAGTTACTGAATTGCTAACTTAGGTGTCCAGGTCCCACAGTGAAAGGGAGCATATAATTTGGCTGAAAGCAAGGTGGACAACAAGGTAACTCAGTTTGAAAATAAACATCATCAGTTAGTGATTTTGTTTTTGAAAATTTCTATCTTTTTGTATTACTGAAGTTTTGCAACCTTTTCACATGCCTACTTTTTTCTGATTTTCCTTGTTTTCGCTTTTAAAAATTTTAATATTTGCCTTTAGAATTTAAAGTTAATAATTTTCTTGCTAGGTTGCTTATAGTAGCAAACAACTGGAGCAATCCTAATAGTAAGGAATTAATCAGGACAAACGATACATCCCAAATAGGGCAACAGTTGGAAACACAAATGTCTAAAAATATACTGTAAGAACATAAGTGACCAATAAGATTTTATGTTTTCTTTTATATTTGAATTTTGTTTAATCTTATGAGAAAATCAGCTTATGGAGTATCAGAAAATACAAGCAAACAAAATAAGATTTTAATGCCTACTGATTAATCACACCCATCTGATTGCTGGGAAAAATATAAACAACCTCAGATATGCAGATGACACCACCCTTATGGCAGGAAACGAAGAGGAACTAAAGAGCCTCTTGATGAGGGTTAAAGAGGAGAGCAAAAAAGTTGACTTAAAACTCAATATTCAAAAAACCAAGATCATGGCATCCGGTCCCATCACTTCATGGCAAATAGATAGGGAAAAAGTAGAAACAGTGACAGGTTTTATTTTCTTGGACTCTAAAAATTACTTCGGACAGTGACTGCAGCCATGAAATTAAAAGACACTTGCTCCTTGGCAGAAAAACTATGACAAACCTAGGCAGTGGATTAAAAAGCAGAGATGTCACTTTGCCAACAAAGGTCCATATAGTCAAAGATATGGTCTTTCCAGTAGTCATGTAGAGATGTGAAAGTTGGACCATAAAGAAGGCTGAGTGCTGAAAAATCAATGCTTTTGAATTGTGGTGCTGGAGAAGACTCTTGAGAATCGACTGGACTGCAAGATCAAACCAGTCACTCCCAAAGGAAATCGACCCTGAATATTCACTGGAAGGACTGATGCTGAAGCTAAAACTCCAATACTTTGGCCTCCTGATGTGAAGAGTTGATTCACTGGAAAAGACCCTGATGCTGGGAAAGATTGAGGGCAAGAGCAGAAGGGGGCAACAGAGGATGAGATAGTTAGGTAGCCTCACTGACTCAATGGAATGAGTCTGAGCAAATTCCAGGAAATAGTAAGCACAGGGAAGCTTGGCGTGCTATAGTTCATGGGGTCACAAAGAGTTGGACACGACTTAGCAATTGAACAACAGTATAAATAACACATACATATACATTCTCACATTTATTCATTTACAAGACTTTTATTTTCTACAGAAAATGGGACAGCACATGTGCTTTTTAAAAGAAAAAATCAACTTAATGACGTATAACTGACATGCAATAACATGTGCTCATTTTAAGCATACAGTTGATTAATTCTGATAAATTTAGAGACCCTTATAACCACCACCATAATAAAGATATGGGACATCTCCATCATGTCAAAAAGCTCCTGTTGTGCCCTTTCCTAGTCAATCTCTCATCCTGGGCCACAGGCAGTAATCAGCTTTCTGTCACTATAGATTAACTTTGCTTTTTCTTTGCTTAAGGTTTCATATTCATGGAATTATACAATACAAACTGTTTCTGTGTCTGACTTCCACTTAGCATACTTCCGAGATTCATCCACACCGCTGGGCTCATCAGCATTTCATTCCTTCTTCATTGCTGAGAAATAGCCCATCCCATGAACGTACCACGATTTGTTTATCTGTTCACCGTTTAAATACGTTTTCACTTATTTTAGACAAAATTTCTAGAAGTGGAATTGACAGGTTGTATGGTGTCACGTCTGAGTCTGTACAGAACTTTCAAACTGTTGTTCTGAGTTGATTCCATTTTCTATTCCTTCTCACACCAATGTGTGAGAAGCCCAGGAGCTCCACACTCTCACCAGCATTTTTACTGAGTCTTCAATTTTATGGGTGTGCGCTGATACCTCACTGTGGTTTTGATTTGCACTTCTTTTAGAACCACTGATGTTGAACATCTTATCATGTGCTTACTGGCCACTTGTAGAGCTTCTGTGAAATGGCCCTTCAAATCTTTCCCTGATAAAAACATGTGGGTTGTTTGTTCTCTTGTTGTGAGACTTCTTTACATATCCTGGGTGCAGGTCTTTATCAGATATATAAAATATTTTCTTCGAGCCTGTGACTTTTTAATTTTTTTGTACATCAGTGTCCTTTGAAAAGCAGTTTTTAACTTTGATGAAATCAACTTACCAATTTTCCCTTTCATGGTTTGTGCTTTTTGTATCCTATCGAAGAAATCTTTGCCTACCCCAAAGGCTGTGGAGATTTTCTTTTCCAACTTCTTCAGTCTGGCTTTTATGTTTAGGCCTATGATCCGCCTCAAGTTCGTTTCTGCATGTAGTATGAGGTAACGGTTCTTGGCAGAAATTCACTGACCCCAGGTGCAGATGTATTTTAGAACTCTATTCTGTGGCAGTCTACAGTTTACACGTCAGCTTCACATCCTGAGTGTCGCTGAATCATTTCATTCAGTCCTCTGACCCTCTTCACAAGCACATTATGGGGTGGGCTTCTGAGACCTGATTATACCCATTTTATAGATAAAGAAACCTAGACTTGAGGACTGCCACCTTAGGACACCTTCTCAATAGCTGTGGAACCCCGAAATTCTGGCTTTAGTAATAACAGAAAAGTAAAGGCTGACCTGGAATCATCACTTAGCAGTCGGTCCTAACTCTGCCTGTCCATTTCTTGGGTGAGTGATAGGTCACAAAGGTAAATCACAACTGTGCTATGCCTGTCCCCCGCCAGCCCCCCACCAAACCCCAACACACACAGATACACACATACATACACACAACCCCCAAGAGACGTCTAGGCTGTGTTTGTCTCAGAAGACATCAGTGGCTGGTCAAGAGATGGTGCTTCCTACAAAACCGTTCAGCACTTGCTTCTGGTCCTGTCTCTGGATCACCAGGCTGGCTGACCCTTACTGTGAGCTCCACCCAATGCCCATCCTCTGGGCAAGGACAGTGCTGGCTCCGGCAGCCACTGGCGCTGGTAACATCTCTGCCCATCCCCGCCCTCCAGGGCTCCTGTTTAACCAGAGGACAGCAGTCACGAGCTCAGCCCCCTGCCCCTCGGTGAGCAGGCACGGGAGCTCTGGTGTCGGGACGGTGACAGCCTCGCAGGCCGCTGGGGCTACGGCTTCGGGGGACTGAGGCTAGGCATGTAGTACGGAGTTCAGAGATCTGAGTAAGGGGCTTCTGACGGCGGACGAGGCGGGAGGCGCTTGCAGAATGAACTTAGAGGAGGGCTTCAACGGTCCCCGCGTGACTTCAGGCAGGTCCCGTACTCTGGGGGCCGGTATTCCCACCCACGGAAGAGCACGTTAGGTTGGGGGATTTCTGGGGTCCTAGTCAGCTCTGAGTGGACGTGATCCTGGGACCTGGATATGCAAAGAAAGGAGGTCCCACAACAGTGATGCTGGTCGAGGAGGAGGGAGAAGGGCTGATGATCAACAGGGACGGGGGATGAGCAGAAAGCAGGGCAGGGAGGTGTACAACTGCCTCATTTCCTTCAAGGAAGAAGACGGTGAAAGTGAAACTGGCATCCTGGGCTGGGCAGAAGGTGGCAAGGCATCTACTGATGAGGCACCCACAGCACAACTGAGAGTTCTCGACCCGGCCCAGGGCTTCAGGGCTGCAAGCCTCGGCTTCTCCATACGGAGCAAGGCTACAGCATCACCTGGATGATGCTGAGGAGAGCTCTGCCACCACCTAACCCCACAAACACAGTATGCTTAAGCACACAAATACTCTGTAACTAAGCATCTTAAATTCTATTTTTCCATGTTCTAGAAGTAGTTCAGTTCAGTTCAGTCGCTCAGTCGTGTCCGACTCTTTGTGACCCCACGAACCGCAGCACACCAGGCCTCCCTGTCCATCACCATCTCCCAGAGTCTACTCAAACTCATGTCGGAGATGCCATCCAGCCATCTCATCCTCTGTCGTCCCCTTCTCCTCCTGCCCTCAATCTTTCCCAGCATCAGGGTCTTTACCAATGAGTCAACTCTTCACATCAGGTGGCCAAAGTGTTGGAGTTTCAGCTGCAGCATCAGTCCTTCCAATGAACACCCAGGACTGATCTCCTTTAGGATGGACTGGTTGGATCTCCTTGCAGTCCAAGGGACCCTCAAGAGTCTTAGCCTCCAATTAAAATAAATAAACTTACAAAAAAAAAAGAGAGCTCTGCCAACTCTAAAGCCTTCCCTAACAGGACTTCAGTATCATTAGTCATTAGATCCTTTCCAAACAGGAAGAACCACAATACTGCTCCCCCTTAGCTGACCGAGTGGATATCTTCTCTATGTACATGACTGGACACCCACCTCCAACTTGCGTGTGTGTGTGTGTGTGTGTGTGTGTATGTAGAAGCTGAGCTAACTGGTAGAGATCCATGAAGGGCAACAGGGGTCAAGAGTTGCATCCACGTGCATATGGGAATGAGCCGACATGGGAGAACAGTCACCGCTCTGAAAGAGAGTGCCTGAGAAAGAACCTTTCATCTCCCATCACCCAGGCTCGGGGAGCAGGGGGACGGCATGACAGTATTTTCTGGCATGGATTCTTTCAAACACCCAACTCTTAAAACCCTCTGAGTGACCTCGCTGGTGGTTCAGTGGCTGAGAATCTACGCAGGATTGCAATGCCCAGGATGTGGCTTCCATCCCTGGCTGGGGAACTAAGAGCCCACATGCTGTGGGGCTGCTAAGTCCCTGTGGTAACTCCTGAAGCCGGTGCTCTGGAGTCCACAACTAGGGAGTCTGTGCCCTTGCAGGAACCATCCCGCATGATGCAACTAAGGCCTGACACAAGCAAATAAATAAAAACAAAACCAAAAGACCCCAAATCTTCTGAGCTACACCAGCCTGGATTTCTGCTTTGGGAAAGCAAATGACCCTGATAACTCCACTAGGACTTTGAATGACCCAGTGTCAGTCCGTGAGGGCTACTGAGCAGGGTTCCTCATGGGGCTGGCAACGGGGTGTGCGTGGGACACCAGGACCTCTCTTAGGTTCAGAGCATCAGTCTGAAGACAGAGTATCCTGTCCCCCAGCTTTGCTGTGAGTCAAAGAATTCTGTACTTATTCTGAATTTCACAAAGTATTAAAGGTGATATGATATTCATGCTTGTCAAAGGGGAGTTGGCTGAGAGATTCTGGTACAGTGCCATCGTGGATGGATCAGGTAATCGGGGTCGAGTCCCGGTCTACTCACTTTTCAATTGTGCCTTTCAGCAAGTCTTTCATCTCTCCGAGCTTCCTCGTGTATAAAATGACGGACAATCATATCCACCTCTGAAAAGGGAAGATGAGCGACAAAGCCTTCCTAAACCTGCGGAGTGAAGGGCCGTGCCTGCAGCAGGGTAGAGGACTCCTGACCGGATAAACGCACGCGGGCTGGGGCAGGGCGGAGGTGCGCTGAGGAAGGTAGAGTGGGCGGACTGAGCAATCAGAAAGCCTTGAGATGCTGCCCGTCTCTCCAGGCTGTGTGACACAAGCAACTGCTTAACCATACTTCTCTCTAAAGGGGAGAGCACCGAAACCTCACAGAACTGTCAGGATTAAAGGAGCTGTCTGAGACGGGCCACAAGTAAGTGTTAGAATGACTAATGTTAACATCCTGGCAGTTTACTCCAGTCTTCCGTGCTTCTCTGCTCCTTAATTTCAGCTTAGTTCTGGAAGCTGTGAGTACTACTCCTATGGGCAAAGCTCCATCCTAGGTCCAGGAGGCAGGAGTTAATATGCCAGAGGCTGGGAGCTCAGGCTGGGCTCTACATCCTTCCCAGATCTGTGGTCTTACTGTCACCTGCTGCGGCTTAAGACAATGAAGGGAAGTTAAACTTAAGACCCACAGACTCATGTAGTCCACTTTGGAAGGATCTGCATAAAAATGGCCAAATAGGCAAAAGTTTTAGTGCCTGGAATCGGTGAGCATCAGTTATGTCTCAGAGCATGACGGAGTCTATCTTTCCTAAATCCAGTGGACAGAGTCATCAGGTCTTTCTGGAAAGGCTGCTCTTCCCTGAGAAACACATGTACCAACCACACAAGATGGAATGATCTACTTTACCGGATGGCAAGCTTTCACAACACCGAACAGAACTCAACTGAACTTCTCATTCCACAAGACTCAATAAGCCTGACACTCGTTTTAGAGAACTTCTTGCTGGTACAGTCATTTCATTAAAACACTTCTGGCATATAGACAGACATGACAAATCACAACCTGAAACTCCATCCTCTGAAGAACCTCAAAGAACAGTACAGTGGTGTAGCAGAACCCAGGTGGAACTTCTGTAGTAATTTTTGATATCCCCAAAGTGCAAAAATAGGTAGCATTTACATAGCCCATACTGTGTGCCAACTACTATTTTAAGTACTTTACATATATATGATAACTCATCACAACCCTATGAGGAAAGTACAATAGTTACTCCATTTACAGACGAAGAAGCTGAGCCAGAGATCAAGCAATTTGCCTAAAGTCACATCGGTTCCTTAGGCTCTCAGGTCTTTGCTCTTAGAGTTGATTAATGTGGAGCCTTTGGCCAGTGATCTTTATTATTTTTTAAAAATGAATTTTGCTTTAAAGATACACTGAAAGCTGCTTTGTTTATTTGTACTTAGGTGGTGGCGTGGTATCTGGCTCTTGCAACCTCATGGACAGCAGCCCACGGGCTCCTCTGTCCATGGGATTTCCCAGGCAGGAATACTGGAGTGGGTTGCCATTTCCTCCTCCAGGGGAACTTCCCAACCCAGGGGTCGAGGCTGCATCACCTGCACGGGCAGGCAGAGTCTCTGCCACTGAGCCGTCCATCATGGGAGCCCCATGCACTCAGACCAGCGGGTAAATAACCATCTTTAAGACTGCTGAGTGCTATGAGAGCGTCAGAAAAGGTGGACGGGGAAGGCTGCTTCCAGTTCGGGAGTTGGGTGGAGCGTCAAGGAAAGCTTCCCAGCAGTGGCATCTGAGCTAGGCCTTGAAGGATAAAAAAACACTACTGCCTTACATTCAGTAGGTGCCTACTTAATAAAATACAAATATTAATGAAGCTGACGACTCAGATGACACCAGGAAACAAAAGTCTGTTACTCGCTCAGTCGTGCCCAACTCTTTGTGACCCCACGGACTGCAGCGCCCCCAGGCGCCTCGGTCCATGGGATTTTCCAGGCCAGGATACTGGAGTGGTTTGCCATTTCCTTCTCCAGGGGATCTTCCTGACCCAGGGATCAAACCCAGGTCTGCTGCACTGCCCTAAACAAAATATATACCACATGCGTGACAACAGCCATTCATTCCAGTATCCAGTTACTCTAGTTTCTGACTTAAGGCTTGGCTGTCTACATTCCTAATACAACACAATAGATCACGGAGGCTGAAATCTAGTATTTTTTTCTCTTCCCATGATAAATATCTTTTAATATCGTATCTGTGTGCAAAACACAAATCATCTTTGTAAAAAGACAAAAAACACAGCGCATTCTTGCTATGGATCCAGGCAAAGGTATGACTAACAAAAATTTCCTCACAGAGGTCACTGAACACTGAGGGGGACTGATTCTGGGAACTACAGTAATTGTCTTCTCATGAAGCCAAATTAATCAACCTTGATGATACACTTTAAGTATTAAAACCAAATAAGGCACAGTATGACTCAAAGTTTGTAAGTAGACTAACAGTAATCTAGAGAACATGTAATTAAAATATTCTGCTGAACAAGGAACTGTACCACATTGGTAATACTCAGAATTATTATAGCATAAAAGATATTGTTTTTCTGAAAAAGTAGTCTGGGAGGTATGGGGTAGAGGAAAGTGACTCAGATTCAAGTATATTTAAAAAACTTTTCTTCTGTACTAGACACTAGGTTTTTTTCTTTGGTTTCAAAACTGGGTGTATCACCTTCAAATGTGATATTAATGAATACAGCATAAAGACTTAAAAAAAAACACGATTATACCAGCAGTTTGGTGACATACTGGTAAAGCTGTTCGGTAAATGCCTCAGGGGAAAACGTCTCTTTCACCCTGTTTCTCCCAGCTAGTCCCATTGTGGCTTTTAAGGAAGGTTCATGGATGAACTTTTCTATTGCTTCTGAGAAGTGCTCTGGGTCAGGGTCACACAGAAATCCTGTGACACTGTGGACGATGGACTCCAAGGGCCCGCCTGAATTAACAGCGATGACTGGGCACTGCATGTACATGGCCTCCAAAGGAACGATGCCAAAGTGCTCATTGCTCGGTGTGTAAAGCACACACGTGCAGCCTCGGAGGAGTGAGATTTTCTGTTCGTCGGAGCAAGACCGTAGGAAGGTCACACACTGACCCAGGTCAGACTGCTGGGCCATTTTCTTCAATTCCTGGTAGTGCTGTACGTTCTCCGGGACTCTCTCATCATAACCACCGGCAATGATCAGATGAACTCCGTCCCAGTCTTGGGACGTCAATCTTCCACGCAGCTTTACAAGGGCTTCTAGGGCCAAAGTCAGATTTTTCTTCCTTTCATATCTGTTGATGGAGAGGAATATGAATTTTTTCCCCTGGGGGACGATGTCATCAAGCTTTTCAGGAATAGCAGAATCAAAGCTGACGACATTCAGAGATGGGTAGAGGACGGCAGGGTCTATGTGAGACAGGGACTTGAACGTTTCCTTGAAAATGGCAGCTGTGAATCGGCTGTTGACCAAGATGCAGTCTGCCATGCCCGTGGTATACTCCTCTATCCAGTCAATCGGGGCCCTGTATAGGCGTTTAATAAAAGAGTCTCTCCTGGTGAGAAGCAGATCTGGGAAGTGACAGTAAAACAGGATCTTCTTACGCCGTCTGGCCAGCTTGAACACGGGGATGCAGGCGGACACCTAGCCAAAGCAAAAATCAGGAGATGAAGTGACCGGCCAACTAAACTTCAGCCAAACCAAACGAACAGATGCCGGCCCTGCCGCC
Source organism: Cervus canadensis (assembly GCF_019320065.1). NCBI lineage: Eukaryota > Metazoa > Chordata > Mammalia > Artiodactyla > Cervidae > Cervus > Cervus canadensis. The sequence continues at coordinate 9,374,886 of NC_057399.1, read as the reverse complement.
TGGTTCATCAGCCCCTTGTAGGCAACGTCCGCTTTTGCTTCGCGTTCCCCCAGCCTCTCACCTGGGACAACGCCTGGTGTGCAGAAGGCTGCGAGACATTTTCTGGACACATGCTAAATATTTAAAGTTGCAAGTCCAGTGGTTTCCTCTAGAACAACACTGTCCAATGGGGATAAAAAAGTCTAGTAACTACGCAACAACTTTTTAAAGGTTAATTTTAATGTATCCTAAAATATTATCACTTCAAACATAATCAATAGTTAAGAAGTTAATGAGGTCTTCTATTCTTTTTTTCACATTAAATATTTAAAATCAGGAGTGTATTTTACTCTTAAAATACATCTCAGTTCAGACTGGCCACATTTCAAGTGTTTAATAGTCATCCAGGGCTAGTGGCTACCACACTGGAGTCACTCCAGAATCTACCTCCTCCTAAGGAACTGAATGAATGAACGATAGTTTAGTGTAGTTTAGAGTGGAATCAAGATCGCCAGGGCCTGAATTTCAGCTCTGCTAGCTAGCTGTAACTTACCTCTCTGTGGGCCTTCTTCTGTAAGGCGGTGACAATCATAGTTTAAAAACTATATATCGTTTTTGTCATTATTAAGTGCACTGGTGTTATGTAAAACCTGTAGGAATTTAGCACACACTCTGTGCTCTGCTGCTGCTGCTGCTGCTGCTAAGTCGCTTCAGTCGTGTCCGACTCTGTGCGACCCCATAGACGGCAGCCCACCAGGCTCCGCCGCCCCTGGGATTCTCCAGGCAAGAACACTGGAGTGGGTTGCCATTTCCTTCTCCAATGCATGAAAGTGAAAAGTGAAAGTGAAGTCGCTCAGTCGTGTCCGACTCTTCGCGACCCCATGGACTGCAGCCCACCAGGCTCCTCCGTCCATGGGATTTTCCAGGCAAGAGTACTGGAGTGAGTTGCCATTGCCTTCTCCGACTACGTGCTCAGTACTTACTGAAATGTTAACCATAATCGTCACAAGAGACTTTCCTTCCTGTTGAGTCATCTTTACAAGTCACTTAATCTCTAGCTCACTTAACACCTGAAAAAGGTGAGCTTTATGGATATTGAGAGATTTATCCAAAGCTACTTAGAAAGCAGCAGATATGGAACTAGAATCCAGGCTGGCCAAGCTGTTTATCCACTACAGTCTCAGCTGCCCGATGCTTACTGACTAGCTTTATGGATGTGGATTGCTTGGCAAATGCCCATGTTTCTCAAAAGGAAGTAACCTGCACATAAGCCAGGATGACAAGAGTGACCCAGAAGTAACAATTAACACAGACACAGACATGGGGCCGTTTCTACCTGTCAGTCTGGCAAAGATTAAAGTAGTTTACAACAGCCAGTGTGGGGGAGAGCAGAGTAAGAGGCTCTATCACCGCGGGAGGCCGGAATGACACAGCCTCTCGGGAAGGCACATTTGGCAAGCTACTGTCATCTAAGACACACAACCTCTCGACCTACCAGTTTTATTTCTATGAATTTCAAAGACAATGCCTGCAGAAATACAAAAAAATAAAGATATAAGGATGTTTATTATGTTTACTACAACCCTGAACTGGGACTTCTCGGTGGTCCAGTGGTCAAGACATTGCTCTTTCAATGCAGGGGGTGTGGGTTCCACCCCTCGTCAGGGAACTAGATCCTACATGTTGTGCAGTGAGGCCAAAAAAACACACAAAAAAGCCAAAACTGATTTATTCACACACAAAAAACTGGTCACGTTGCTACTGTCCTTTAGCAGAAAAATGTATAAAGTATGATACGGTCAAACAAAAGCAAATTTTCCAGTCATTATGAAGAATGAAGTGAATCTGTAATATTGATGTGTAAGGATGGCCTAAGCAAAACTTCTTGGTGAAAAAGAGTAAGCTGACCAAGAGTAGGGTGTGTCATAATCCTAATTATAAACAAAAAGATGCCTCTATAAACAGACATCACATGCTAGTACAGCCACAATTTCTGAATGCATACGGAAACTGTTAACAGTGTCTGTCTTTAGGGAGTGGAACCAGGGTGGGGTTTTTACATTAGTCTTTCATGGTATTTGAATTTTCAGTCCTGAGTAAATGTTACTTTTTAAAATAAAAAAAAATTTTTTTTGGGGGGGAGACATAAAAAGGGTCTAGAATAGCTAGAGTCCAGATCCAGGTAAAGGGCTTGGACTTTTCTCCAAAGGCTAATAAAGTTTTAACAGGGACATGACATGTTGAGCTTAGGCTGTTTAAACACATCACACTACTGAGGAACAGAGTGGCTTTTGACAGCGAAAGTTATAACAGGGTGTGCGTAGCCTGGAGGTGGGTCAGCGGGAATAACGCCAACAGGAAAGACGTACAAGTTACTGAGAGGTAAAACTTGACTGAAGGCTGGTTTCTAACATTTGCGTTTCTTAGAGCGAGCACCAAGGCCCATATGCTTCACAATCACCCGATGATCCAGTGAAAATGCACATTTCGGGGGCACACCTCAGGGGCCCAGGATGAAAACTCCAGAGGGTGGGGCCAAGTAACCTGCCACTTCAGCGTGTCCACACTCCAGTTCGAGCTCCATGGCGTCACTCCCACGCTAACCTCTCCGGATCAGTTCCCACCTTTCCGAACCACCGACCGAGAGAGGTCAGCAGGGGTCCAGGGGGGCGGGGGGCACCTGGCAGGTGTGAGTCAGCGGGAACCGCGAGGGTCGGGCGTGGCCGCCTCACCTGGTCGCACACGACCACGTCGAACTCCTCATCGCCCAGGAACAGCACGTAGAGAGCCAGGAAGATCATGCGCACGTAGGCGCAGACGGCGGCGCCGCGGCCGCCCCAGCCCAGGCTGCGAGGCAGCCAGTCCCCGGCGCAGCGCACCGGCAGCTCGCGGCTCTCCGCGAAGCAGTGGCCCGGGTCGTAGTGCGCCGTCCAGATCTTCACGCGACACCCGCGCGCCTGCAGCGCCAGCGCGGCGTCCAGCACCAGGCGCTCGGCGCCGCCCACGCCCAGGTCTGGGTGCAGGAACAACACGGTCGGCTTAGGAGCCGAGTCGGCATCTTGGCCCGGCTTCTCCGCCATGGCCCGGAAGCCACGCCCGCGCCACCAGCCCTGCGAAGGGCTTCCGCGCAGGCTCCCTGGTCCGGCTTCCCAGCCGGCCCTCGCGGCGCGTGCGTCGGTTAGGCCACATCAGCGCCAATCTGTGGGTGTCTAGTAACTGCCGGAGGAAACGTCTCGCCTGACCATGGCTAGATCTTCCCATTGGCAGAGACCTGGTTCTAGGAAGGACGTTGTGGCCCACGGGGAAAATACAGGAGGCCTGCAATTCCCATACGGCCGCTCATCAACCCTCTCGGAGCAGAACTGCTGCGGGCATATCGCGGGACAGCCCAGGCGTCCCTGGACTCAGCGAGGGCCCCGCCAGCAGGTTTCGGGGCGGGACCTGGGTTAGCTCTCTGGCTGCGAAGCTCTGCCGCTCCTCCGCAGTTCACTCCAGCTCCCGGCCGCCCTCCTGTCTTCAACATGGTATGTGGCCCCAGCCTCCCTCCTTGTCCCGCTTCCTCCCGGGCGCCCCGGTTCCTGCCTCCCGCCGTTTCCTCGCCTTCCCCAGCGCCCCCGTGCGTGTCCCGGCCTCGGCCGTCAGGGCCCGGAACCTGGGGGCTGTCCGGCCGCGCTCACCAGCCTCTCCTTCTCTTCCCTGCAGCCTGGCCCGACCCCCAGCGGCACTAACGTGGGCTCCTCGGGGCGCTCTCCCAGCAAAGCGGTGGCGGCCCGGGCGGCGGGCTCCACGGTCCGGCAGAGGTGAGGATCTTTGCGAACTTCTCGGCTGCGGGCTCCTAGGGATGGGGCCCAAGAATTCGTTGGTCTTGAGAAGGAGACCCCGGAATGTTAAGATCTATCAGGGCAAAACGAGCTTCTTGTAATGTGGCCATGCGGGTAAAAAAGTTTTTGGTCTTTAATGTCTCGAGAGAGAGACAACATTTTCTTTGCTCAGTTTTGAGGATCACTCTTGAAAAAGGAGAGTTAAACTGGAGTAAGGTCACAGCATTGAGAAAACTGACGCCCTTAAACTGGTATCTTTAGACCTGAGCCTGGCACGTTTCTATCTGGAAGTCCCATACACACCCAGTCAAACAGACTCGTTCAGCGCGCAGTTCAGCCTCCTTTCACCTCAGCTCCCGCCCCTAATTATGTCTCCCTGCGTCCTTATGGTACTTTTCGCCCAAAACCAGAACTTCAGCATCATCTTGGATTTTTTTTAATGCTCAGTCTTTATTCAATACATTTATATTGCACACTAAAACCTTCTCGTCAGTTCTTTGCTTCTCCGTTTTCTGCTGCCTCAGTTTAGCCCTCAGTTTCTCTCATCTAGAGAAATTTTCCGCCTAACTCGTCTCCTCTCCAGGTAATTTGCACTCTGAAGTGTCCTCCTCTCTGATTCTGTCACACTGTTGATTAGCTTCAGTGTTAGTTTCTTGTTGCTTAAACACTGCAGGGGCCGGGGAGAAGGTTACCAAGACTCTTTGTGGTGCTTTTTTTCCCTCCAGTCTAACTGATTCTCTTCTTTCTTTATGATCTAGCAACAGTGAGTTATTACTGTTTCTGAACTCACTGTACATCCATTCCCATCCCCCCTCCAAGTTTCTGTATATCTTGAAGACCAGGCTCAGAGGTTATTTCCACTAGAGGCCTTCCTAGCTCCAAAGGCAACAGTAGCTGCTAGTCTTCTGTTTTACTCCCAAGCATTTTGTTCATGCCCTTCTAACAGCATTTGTGTTTCCATATTTATCTCCTTCCTTAGACTTTGATAGAAACTGCCTGTTGTCTCTGTCTTACCATAAAACAACAGATGAGTGAAGGAAGGATTCACACCACCCTGTAGTCTTGGGATTTTTTTTTTTTTTTTGGAAGGGGGGTTGTTATCTAGAGAGGAAAAGAACTTGAACAGATACATGAAAACTGTCCTCAAGGAGGTGACGAGGGATGAGGCTTTCCTTATTGACTACAGTAAATCTAAAACTGATGATATGAACTCACCTGAGACAGATTTCATCTTAGAGCAAAAAAAAAAAAAAAAACTTTAGTGGAACTGTCAGAAGTGCTAAGATGATCCTGACTCATTGTGCCCCGTCATCAAGATGTTCACGGCCAGGCAGGGACGGACCAGCTGTGCTGTGGGTTATTCGGTCCTGGGGTGCTGTCTTGTTTCCACCCTGGGTTTCAGAGAGTCTTGGTACTGGAATGGAAAACATGTACGGTAGGTACAGTTCCTTGGGGAATGGGTCTAGTTAATGAGAATTAGTAGTATTGTGGCAGGGAAGTTGGGCCATCTGAGAACTTTCATAGGGCAAAAAAAAAAGAAATCATGTACTTATTAAATACAACAAAATTATTTACTTAACAAAAATGAAATAACTGCTGCACAAGTGAAATGGAGAAATAAACATTGGAGGACGTATGTCGCCTATGAAGTTGTGGGTGTTGGTGTCATCTTTTAGAATTCCGTGTGGCTGGTGCCAGTGTAACTAGACAGACCATGGTTGTATTGAGAGACCCTACAGAGTTCCCTGCTAGAATTTTGGTACTCTTTTAAGTGTTACTTCATGAGTGTGATATAATAGATATTGGCTGTCTATAAGTCTGTTCCCTTTTTGTGAGTTTGTAAGAAAAAGTTGAAGCTAATAGTTAGTAATAGTGCTATGCATTAGATAGCTCCCAGATTTGCAGTTGGTCTCCATGTTCAATGAGGTAATAGAGGTAGTACCTTGGAGAAGAAACTCTGGGATTTAAGGTCAGGACAGGGTTAGAGTCCTGTCTCTGTTGTTACCATATAAAAGGAAGTTGCTAGGATGAAGAGGAACAATAATGCATTACAAACTGTGAAGCTGTAGAAGCTACGGTATTCAGGATTATTGGGAGTCAGGGATAGTAAGGTGATGGACTGGCCAGGGGTATTAAGGAAGTGATCACATGGATACTTGAGGGTGCATGCCAGGCTCTGTTCCTGTCATGAGGCTGCATCTGTGGAGAAGCTAGGTAGGGTTTGACCTTTGAACCTTACATTCCAATGTAAGAGATCATAGCCAAGGCACATAGATAATTTCAGGCAGTCGGGGCAAGAAGAAAAGTTGGGTGTAGAATAGAGAGTGGGAAGGGATAGGGTGTTCAGAGTAGGTGACACGTGACTTGAAACCTAAAAGAGACGAGGGAGGAGATGATGCCCCGGAACAGCCAGAAGACCACCAAGTTAGAACAGAGTGTGTTAAACGCTGGTGACGGAAACCATTGTGTTAGGGTATAGAGGAGCCAGTGACACAGTGGCCAGAAAGAAAGGGTAAAGTAGACCCCAAAGAAGTTTAGTTTAAAATTAAAGTGTCCTGTGTGCCAGCAGATGTAAGAAATCTTCAAAGAGGCTAGACTGATTCCATGAGGGGGTGGGGGGCTCCTTGAGATGCTGAAGACAGGAACTGGAATCGGGGGGAAGTGGGAGCCGTAGAAAGTACACGGGTCCTAGTCTTGGCTCAGTGGAAGACTTGTCAGGTCCACATTGGGTTTCTCATCTTGTTCAGATTTCAGGTGCTTACTCCACCGAGTAGATGATGTGTATCTGTATGTGAAAGATCTTCTGGGTATGAATTAGTCTGTAAATCCCTGTGTAATTATATTTACAATCAGTTTTCCCGTAGAAACAGTCATACAAATGGAGTTAGAACTTCGCAGCTGACCACATGGCCCATGATTGACGTGTCTGAAATACAGTCTTTTGAGCACAGTGCGCCTACATCACTGTTGTTAGATTTCTAACATGAACGCAGCTCTTTTTGCCAGAACCCGCGCTGGAGCCGTGACTCCATCCTTCACTTGGCGCCGCAGGGCCGGCTCCCAAGTGCTTCCTGCATTCAGAGTGTGGGGTGAGGTCCATGGTAGGGCGAGGTGGGAGCAGGATCGGAGTTCGGAGGACAGTGGGAAGAGATGGTGGGGGTAGGGTGTTCACTTTTGGTCTCTCCCTGTATGCCCGTCTTCTCAAAAGTCCAGAGCCAGCAGCCCACAGATAACTGGAACAGGATTTTGAGGATTCGGTTAACGGTGGGGGCAGTGATAAAACAGGGCTTTCTATCTCTCCCCTTCCTCTTGCTTTCCCTAGAACTTAGAAGTTGGTGATAAATGGGCTGAAGAAGGTTTCTTGTGACCTCTCTCACACTTACTCCCTCTTTTCAAGGGGTCCCACTCTCACTCTGGAGTGGGGATGGAAGTGGAACTGGAGGAGGAGCAGCTGGGGAGGGTTTCCAGCGCCCCGGGCGGGCGGGAGTCCCTGGTCCCTTCCAGCCGGTGGCGTTGGTGCTGTCCACGCTTCTGTGTGCTGAGGCTGCCCGCCCCCCACGGCTCACTTCACAAGCCTGGTCCCCTTGGGGGGGACGAGCTCTGGTTGGGTATTTCCTGCGTTTTTCACATCCTGCCTCTGTCTGAGATCTGTGATCAGTATATCAAAATAACAAAAACAGACTACAAAATAAATTTTCAACAAATGTGTGCTCTGTTTTGAGACCTGGATTACAACTTTTTTTTTTGGTCTCTTGTAGAAAATACAGTAATTTGAAAAGATTTTAAAGCAGTCATTTTTAAATCTTAATAGTTTTCTGGGTTATTATATGCATCAGCCTATGGCAGGCACTCAAATTCTTAATGGTTATCATGATCAGTGGAGTCAAAGCAAAACTTCGGAAGGTATTAGCAAAGAAAAAGTTAATTTTTTGGTTCTTTAAAAATATAATGGTAGCGTATGCCATAATGTTCCGATCAGGGTTTCCAGGAAAAGGCCGTCCGTAACGTACTTTTTTCTCTCACAGGAAGAACGCCAGTTGTGGAACGAGGAGCGCAGGCCGCACGACCTCGGCGGGCACCGGGGGGATGTGGCGATTCTACACCGAGGATTCCCCAGGGCTCAAGGTGTAAGTCTTGGGAGCAGACCGTGCTTCTGTCCGGCATCGCAGAGCCTTTCGGCGGCGCTGTGTCTCTGCCCCCAGTGGGGTTTGCTCTGATGAGGGTGATGATACGCAGCTGCTTTCTTTGCGCCAGGCGGGCTGGGTTTGGTTTGTTCATGTACCGGCCAGTTACTTTAGGGCTCAGAATGACATCCGTTCACGAATTGAGTGAGAGCAGGGGGACACCTTCATGTAGCTCTGTCAGAGTAAATGATGGGAACAGGGAGAACTGGAGGGAAAATGGCTTAATTAGATGAAATTGCTCTTCATTTGCTGTTCTTGTCCCACACTGAGAAATAGGACTAACCATCTGAATAGGAGCTGGGTGATTTTTCAAAGCTCTCCTGGAGGCATAAGCTGATATTATTACAGCCTAATGGGAGTTTCTGCATTAGGTTGTGCTGAAAAGTTCTTAGGCCTCCTTGCCTTTGGTGGGTGGTGATTGGACCCCTGTCACTTTCCAAGTTCTTATGCCTGGGACTGCTCCCCACGCCTTGCTCACTTCCCTTTCTGGTACCTTGTGGCGGACCTGACCCCGCAGGTGTCTGACCGGGTGGACTCCTGGGCCCCGCTCTCTCTCTCTGTTAGTAGCTCAGTCGTGTCTGACTCTTCGCAACCCCATGGACTATAACCTGCCAGGCTCCTCTGTTCATGGGATTCTCCAGGCAAGAACACTGGGTGGAGTAGGTTGCCATTCCCTTCACCTGGGGATCTTCCCGACCCAGGAATCGAACCTGTGCCCAATCTCGCACATCGTGGGCAGATTCTTTACCATCTGAATCATCAGAGAAGCTGTTTCCTGACTAAATTCAGCGGATGAGGAATTGGAATAATGACAGCAACTCCCATTTGTATACATAGCACCTCAGGTTCAGGGAGGCAAAGCTACTTGTCAGAAACCAGCAGCCAGCCAGAGATGGAAGCAGCTCTTGTGACTATTAAATTCCATGCCATCTGTTTGGCAACACAGAAGACAAAAATCAGCTTTATTTGGGTTAGTTTATTTAACTGGACCAGTAGCTTGACCTGGATCACAAATTTAATTTAGGAAGACTTCCCTAGAATTCTTGAGATTTGGTTTTATTTATCGAATTTTTTTTTTTTTCTGTTACGATGAAGACTTGTGAGAATGTATTTTAAGGAAGTAATTTCTCGAGGTTGGGGGTATGTGAATTCTGGTCCTTGCTAGAGGTAATTTTTCTGAGCATTTCAGAGAGAGAGTTTGAAACCCGTTGCTCTTCAGGGTATCCTTGGTATAACATTTTAACCCTTCTCGAGGAGGTAAAACAACTGTCCTTACATGGGTCAGTCTGACTGATGCTTGCTTTGGGCTCTTGTGCAGTGGGGCTTGCCGCTGCTGTGAGTCCTCCCGGGGAGCGACAGAAGCCAATCCTTTGAAGTGTCATAAACCGCAGTGTTGTCATCCCACAGAGAGAGGTTTGTGGTGAAAGGACACAGATCCACATCTTGGAGCTTGTTGGCTCTTCCTGGGAGTTAGGAATTTTTTCAGGTTGATAATGATGGCATTTCCTGGGAGCTTACTAGCAGCCTGACTGGTGTATGAATGTATTTAATAGCTCAGCAACCCTATGAGAGAGATGCTGTGACTATCCCCACTTTACAGATGAGGAAACCGAGGCTTGGAGAAGGTGAGTCACAGGGCCACAGTCGCAGCTTGTGAGGGCCAGAGCTGGTCTCCTGACTCCAGCGCCCGGACTGTGAGCGCCGCCCTCTCAGCTTCACGCTCTCTGGCTGATGTTACTGTAATGGCGCTTCATAGTGAGGGAGTGTGATCCAGCGCATGGTGATGGTGATGTCTTCCTATGGACTTTTAAAATTGCTTACTCTCATAATTGTACAAATTTTGGAAGAACAACATGGTGTACCAAGGACTTGGATCCCTGTGCATTGATTATTGTCCACTAGTGGATTGACGTTAGCCTGCTGCTCCGCTGGGTTATTCTGCTGCCTTCATTATAAAGATTCCTGGGGTCTTTGTCCACCACCAGCTATATCTGGGAGGTGAAGTGACATCTTGAATTCTCCAAAACTGGTGTTGACAAGAAGAGTCAAAAAGGCGAGGCCCTTAACCTTTGACTGAAGTCAACATTCACAGCTTGCATAAAACCAAGGAGTTCTATCTTTAAGAAACCCATGTACTAATTCTTAACCTGAAAAACATTTGATTTAGGGAAGGGCTGATGAGTAAAATCTGTTGAGACTTCCTTTCTTTATGGTAAACTAATAAAAGTCAAACTTTTTATGTTGCCTAGAATGTTTGTTCCTTAAATATGGGAACCTTTTTAAAGCAGTAAAATGAGTGATGTATGGAATCAGAAAAGCTGAGTTCAGATCCCTCCTTTCCATTCTGGCTCTGTTTTCTGAGGCAAGTAATCTCTCTGAGCCTCAGTTTTTCTTCCTTATGAAAAGAGATGAATATTTGTTTCGCCTGTGTCTTGAGTTTGTTGATCATATGGGATCATATATTTAAAAATACTTCATAACTTACAATGTGATATTCATCTTTGAATGCCTAGTTTATTATACTTAGACAATGAAGGTTGTCTTTATTAATTTGAAATAATAGTTTGATAATTGGCTCATTTGCACTTAAAGAGTTTGCGAAAATTGTTAAATTACTTTTAATTATGGAAAAATATCAAATGCACAAAATCAGAGAGACTAGTGTCTCTGAGACAGATCCTTTTATCTGTATATATTTTAGTATGTTTTATTAAAAGATCAGGATTCCTCTTTTCTAAATAACCACAATGCTGTCACCATACCCTCAAAATATCCACAGTAATAATTTTTGGAATATTTTTAAATGATCTAAATTATATTCTTCGCTGGATCTTGGGTGCTTTCCGCTCCCTTTTCCTCTGGGCCGTCTTTAATATTACAGATATTATAATGTATTACTGCTGAAACTAAGCATGCCTTCTTTTCTTATTTCCAGGGGCCCTGTTCCAGTATTGGTGATGAGTCTTCTGTTCATCGCTTCTGTATTTATGTTGCACATTTGGGGCAAGTACACTCGTTCATAGATTCGGCTACATCCATCTGTCTGTCATCTGAAGAAGAAAGGAAAAAATCCCAACATATTTTGGACCAAAAACATAGTGATTTTCTGTTCATGAAGAAGAAATTTTCTTCAAGCTTACTGTTTTACAGGGAACTTAATGAGAATTAAAGAATCAATTTTTTTTCTATGGCTAATAAACTTTTTAATTCATTTATACCAAGTCTTCATTGCTGATGCCTGACGCTAGGGCACTTAGTCAGTCTGCCTTTAGATTTACAAGTAAATACGTAGAAATCGTTTTGTGGAGTTTTTTTTTTTTTGATTGGATTGACAGTTTCTCACATGACCATGTAGTCATTCAAATCCAAGATGCTGTAATTGGCCTTGGTTTGTTTTCTTCTAGGTATTTCCGTCCTGATGATTGTCATTTTGAGTGTTCTGTGGTTTTCAAGGAGTGTGCCTATGACTCCATCAGGCAGATCTGTGTTCAGAGGCAGCTGGTACCCAGCGGAATCGTCATAGAAATCATCCAGAAATCTTGGATGAAATGTTTGCTCATTCTGTTCTTTGTCTTTAAAGCCACAGATAATGTTTTTGCCTTTTCTTTCTTTCAGTTCTTAATTCTGTGAGTCTAGATGAGGGGCTTCAATCTATTTTATCACTTGTCGATAAGCCCCTTTTGAAATAATTCATTTGATAAATTGGATTTCTCATATAAAATTTTGTTTCATTTTGAAAATTAAAGACCTTAATAATCAGTGTGAGATACCAGAATTTCTAAACTGAGTTCTTACGATTCTAACCAAAAATGAAAATTTTTGAAGTGTCACTTAGCTTATATCACCTTCTGGCTATCAGCCTTCAGTTTCTGATGGACCCTAGGAAATACCAAGAGTAGCTCAAAGGTGTACACTCCGAGTCTAGGACTCTAAGCCAGAATTTCTAAAGATTAAGAGATCCGTGTGAAACACCCTAGTTGTCCAGTAGAATGTAAAACACCCCAGTTGTCCAACAGAATCACAAAATGATAAAGAAGTACATTCGTTTTAAAAAACTGGTAATTTGGAAAACATCTTTCTCTAAGCTTATTAAAATTTTTTTAGAAGAGGTAAGCAGTTTCATAAGTGTTTTTCTTAAATCCTGGCTGAAAGTAATTTCAGGTCCAAAGTGCCAAATTTAAGTGGTGAAAGTGTATATCTTTAAAAATGACTTCCTCAGGCAATACATAGTGAAGTGAAGTCACTCAGTCGTGTTCGACTCTGCGACCCCGTGGACTGTAGCCCACCAGGCTCCTCCGCCCATGGGATTCTCCAGGCAAGAATTGCCATTTCCTTCTCCAGGGGATCTTCCCGACCCAGGGATTGAACCCAGGTCTCCTGCATTGCAGGCAGACGCTTTAACCTCTAAGCCACCAGGGAAGCCCTTAGGCAATACATGGGTGAGTGTAAATTCCCAGGTGGCTCAGTGGTAAAGAATCCTCCTGCTAAGGCAGAAGACACAGGAAGCAATGGGTTCGATCCCTGGGTTGGGAAGATCCCTGGAGAAGGGAATGGAACCCACTCCAGCATTCTTGCCTGGGAAATCCCATGGACAGAGGAGCCTGACAGGTCCCCCTAGTCCATGGGGTTGCAGAAGAGTCAGACACGACTGAGTATGTGTGCATGCATACTTTTGTAAATCCTAACAGGTGGCAAATTGGGAAAAAATAATGAAAAACTGATTCCTTCTGATCTTGGGAATTGATTATTGCACGAAATAAGCATCTTCATTTCGAAAGTAAGAGGAAGAAGTCTCAGTTTCATTTGGAAGAAATGAAAGATGATAGGATCTATAGTGGAATTTTTCTTTTTCTGATATTCATGTTGACAGTACCATTAACAGTTAAAAGTCACACATTTAATTTGGAAAAGAAATCTGTTCCTCTTGTCTGGAGGATTTTCTCTGGGGGAGATGCTAAAGCCACTTGGGGGAGCTGTTTGGTTGTGAGGGGTGAATTCTCTGCACAGTTCTGCTGTTGGCCGCCTCTGCAGAGGGGCGGTCTCTAGTGGACTGATTACTGAAAGTCACTGACTTCTGAGCCGGTGATTTTTAAGAAAATACTAGTTTTCAGTGGCAGAGCAACATGCTTCCTTCAACAGAAGGAACAGTGGGGGTCGGGCATAAAGATGTACAACATCTATTATGTAGCTGTTTTTGGCTCTGATGATACAATGCTAATACCATAGCTGAGAGTCTTAGTGTTCAAGCTGTTCCTTTTTCTTTTTTTCCAATTTTAAAAATTGTGGCAAAATACACATAACATAAAATGTACCACATTGGCAGTTTATAAGTGTGCGAGTCAGTGATACTGAATACATTAACATTTTTGTGTGACCATCACCACTGTCCATCTCCAGAACTCTTCCATCTTGCAAAATTGAAACTCTAAACCCACTAAATAGTAACTGCTCCCCCCACCGCCCTTTCCCTCAGCCCTGGCAACCACCATTCTACTTTCTGTCTCTATGAATTTGACTTTCTAAGTACCTCATGTGAGGAGAATCATACAATATTTTGTCCTTTTATGAATGACTCATTCCACTTAGCATGATGTCCTCAAGATTCATCTGTTTTAGCATATGTCAGAATTTCCTTCCTTTTTAAGGCTGAATAATATTCCATTGTGTGTATATATCACATTTTATGTTCCTTTCTTTTTAAATAGGGATGCTTAGACTTGTTTCTTGAGTCCTAGGGGATCATGAGCCATTTACAGTAATTTCAAAAACCTAACAGATTGGACGTTTACCTGCACTGAGGCTACCTTGGCTCCCCAGATCCTCAAGCTTTCTTGACTATGGGATAGAATTCTAGCCTTTACTGAATAGACACAGCCAGTACATGCTGACAGAAGCTCTTGAGTTTACAACTGGGAAAGTGAATTACATGATAACTGCGATTTGAGCTGAGCATTTTAAGTCATTGGGGAACAACCATGTTAGGAAAAGGGCCCAGGAGTCCCTAAGGCTAGTGAAGGAAGGAGAGACTGAGGTTTCTGGGCCCGACAGTGCCTTGAATGCCTTCCAGTAAAACAGTAGATGAGAAGAAATCTATTCCTGGGATAAGAGGCGAAACATGGTATATAGTTTCTATTTTCACACCTGTCTTAGTCTAGACGCCACTTTTTTTTTTTTCTCCAGGTGCTAATATTCTCAAAGGAAGAACTGGAAAAAAAAAATTCTGAAATGCAAATGTTGGCATCAAGTTAAAATGACTGAAAATGTCTACAAAGCTATTTCGGCAGGAAGCACTGTACAGTGTGTGGAGTTCCTGGGCACGTGTTGCCTCGCTCTTGATCCTCTACGCTCCTCCCCGGGGAACCCCAGAGCTGCACTGCCCTGTCCCTCAGATGCTGCAGCAGGCGGCTTCCAGTCAGGACGAAGCTTGTTCCACTCTCTGGGGGGACTCCTAGGGCTTCTAAATTCACTGTGCTTACTGCCCCATCTTCCAGGCTTGGCAGTGCTTCTGACTGGGGTCCACCTGCTGGCCCTGCCATTTATCAGAGGGGAGATCATGAGTATCTCTCTTGTCCTGGGGGTCTCATTTTCCTTAGCTGTAAATGACTAATGTAATTCCTACCAAAGAGGAGGTCCAAATGAGAAGGAAGATCCAGTGGTTGCTTTGTTAATTAGCTAACAGTTAATGAGTGCTCATTCTCAGTAGTTTTAGAATTTGGTTTTTTATTTAATCAACAACCTAATGAGGAATTTACTATTTGCCCCATTTTACATAAGGGGAAACTGAAGTTTAAACCATTCTACTTGTAAGTGGAAGGGTTGGGATTTAACTCCAGATCTCTGCCTTACTGACAAGAGTCACATAGATAGGATTATTAAGTACTTGGGTTGAGGGCCAGGGAAGGGTATCACAACAGAGCTTTCACACAGAGCTCTTAAAAATAACAGAATCTGGGGCTTCCCTGCTGGTCCAGTGGTTAAGAATCTGCCTTGCAATGCCAAGCGACACCAGTTCAACCCTTGGTCCGGGAAGATCCCACAAGCTGCAGGGCAGCTAAGCCCATGCACCACACCTGTCAGCCCAGGAGCCTAGAGCCTGTGCTCCTCAACAAGAGAAGCCACCGCAGTAAGAAGCCTGCATCCTGCAACTAAAGAGCAGCCCCTCCACAACTGGAGAAGGCCTGCATCAGCCATGAGGACTCACCCAGCAGACAGAAAAATAAATCTTAAACAACAACCCACAATTCCAAGAAAGCACCCACTATGATTGGGTGCACTCCAGGCGTTTCCCAGCTTCAATTCTGGTTCTGTGGAAGTTGCTTTCTCTGCTCCTGCCCTGAACCCTGCTCATTCTCTGGAACTCTTGCGTGTACAGAAAGCATAGTGTTTATTCATTCAACAAACATGTACTGATCACGGTGTGATGTGCCTTTCAACTGGGGTTTCAGAAGTGGTGAGGCAGCTCATTGGGCATTTGGGTGTTAGGACCCCAGTACCTCCCGGGGCCCCAAGTTCTACAATAGCTGTGTGATTATGGATAAAACAGACAGGGAGTACCTTCAAGGGCCTCTCAGCTACTGGTGAAATCAGTAGTTGGGACCACAGCTTAAGAACCAGGATGCTCACTGTGTGGGCAATGGTGTCAGAGATTGCAAAACTGGAACTGGCTTCCAGGAAATCTACACTGTGTGGTCACTTGTCTAACACAGGAAGACGGGGATCCCTGGGATACTCCAGCTGGAAGCTCTGAGAGCTGTGTTCGCCTCATCCCACAGCAGAGTTCCGAGGCCCCAGGGAGAGGGGCTCACCCGAGACAGTGCAGGCGGTCTAGCAGAGCAGAGGCCAGAGCCGGGCTTCCCGCTCCGGGCCCAGGCTCCCGCTCCGAGCAGCACTGCAAGCCCTGTCTGGGTCCTCTGCATGAGCCAGCTGACCTGTCTGCAGGCTGGACTCTGCGACCGGGTAAACCCAGCGGTGGGCTTTGGTCAGTGGGCAGTGTGACTCAGAGGGAAAGGAGTAAAAGCAGCAAGGTCAGCTACTGAAAAATAATGCTGGTAAATTTAGGAGAAAGTCAGCAAGTTCCTAAGACTTGACGGAGAGACAGAAGAGGGAGAAACAACCGGTAGAACTGCACTGTTCTGTGTTCCCGTGACCGAGGATGTGTGAGCCAGAAACACAGCAAGACTGACCAAGCAGGGGTAAAGGAACAGCTGGACTTTTAAACACTACTCCTGGTTGCTCTGGCAACTCGGTCCCCTTCCCATGCTGAAGATAAAATATGCAAATTAAACTAAATAGGGTTCAAAGGTAGTCATACCCAGTCTAGACGGGTAAGACCTTTTGGGAAAGGTCTGGAAGTCTGTACCTCATAAAGCAAATGAAGACATGAGAAGAACTTGAATTACACATAAAAGGGTTAAATTAGTCCTGTGAACATACTTGCTTTTCTCCCTGTTGACTGGTCTTAGGCGATGCAGATGGTAAATCCTGTCCTTGCTGGTTCCTATGGTCTCAGCTATTCTACTGGATAATATACATAAGATGGTTAGTGAGATCCCCTGGAGGAGGAAATGGCAATCCACTCCAGTACTCTTAACTGGAGAATCCCCATTACAGAGAAGCCTGGTGGGCTACAGTCCGTGGGATTGCAAAGAGTCAGACGTGACTGAGATGACTTAGCATGCTAGTAAGAGAATGGAAGCTCATTCTCCTAGGGCCCAGTCTAAATTGATTTGGGGTATAGAATTTAAACAGGGGTTCTCAGAGTTTTGCGTGCACTGGAATCACCTAGGGGGAACCTGCTTCTGCTCCCTGGCAGGTCTGGCCTGCCTCAGACCGGGCGTCCTGGCTCTGTAAAACGGGGGTCACACAGTGGGGCCCGTAGTTTCCTCCAGGCCCAGCTCAGGTACCAGTGTATTAATTGAGTCTCCCTTTCTCTTTGAGGCTTCAGCCACAGCACTGTTTGTTTTGCAGCCTCTGCGCTGTGTCTGGGGAAATTCACCCTGCCATGGGCGACTCTGCGTTTTGCGTGTTTGTGATCTGGCGGCATGCATGGCTGGCTGGCAGTGGGGTGGGAGGCCCTGAGGACCCGCAGAGTCTGGCTCTCCCTTTAGTTCTCTTCCACTCAAGGCAGTACCTCTTTTTATAGAGCACGTGTTGCCTGAAGGAGCAAACACTGGTCAGACTTCCTTTCGCAGTAGCAGTGCCGTGCTGAAACCCTCAGGCGGGCCCAGGAGGCAGTAAAACCAGGAACAGTGCCTCAAGTATTTCATGACTGTGCTGGCGAGGATGTCTTTCTTGGGTGGACCATAAATACTGGCATGGCGCCCCTCCCAATCCGTCCTGATGGTGGAAAAGCAGGGAGTCACTGCTCAAGGAGCTGTTGGACCCACCAGACTTGCAAACACCTCAGTGAGATTCGAGTGACAGTGTGAGGGGCCGGGAAATGTTTGCAGTAATGTGTGCATATCCTTTGCACTTCCTGTTGGTGGGTTTAGTAAACCCAGATTAAAGCAAACTTAGGTGAGCTGTCATTCCCACTCATCTCTGAACCTGCCGCCAGCTTGGTGGTCTGACACCTTGCTCACTGCTCCTCCTCTTTCTTTTCCTTCTTTCTCCGCTTCCCCTGACCCTCCGCCTCCCCACTCCTCTCCCATTATGCTCATCTGTTGTACACAGCTCAAATATTCCTGGACTATTGTTTGCATAAATAAAAGAAAAGTGTGCTAAGAAACACAATCCTGTAATGAAAGTTATTTAAAAGTAATTCTGATTTTCACTTACATTTTCCCAAGTTGTTGTGTTGAACTGTGTGCTCCAAAATTTATACACTGAAGTCTTAACCGCTAATACCTCAGGAGGTGACCTCGTTTGGAGATGGGGTCCTTATGGAGATAGTAAAGTCAAACTGAGACATTAGCATGGTCCGTAATCTGATGTGAACTGCACCCGTCTAAGGAGGAGAAAGGTGGACTCAGACAGCCCCACAGGGCGAGTGCCGCGTGAACCTCGGGACACTCATCTCGCAAGCCAAGGGCAGGGGGCTGGCACTGGCTCTTCCCTCATGGCTGAGCCTGCCAACACCTTGACTCTGGACTCCTAGGCTCCAGAACTGTGAGGCGATATGTTTCTGTCATTTAAGCTGCCCCTTTGTGGTTCTTGTTATGGCAGCACTGGCAAACCAGTACATATTAAAAGGGAAGCCAGCTGGGAATTCTCAGAGATGTTTTTAACCACCAGCCCTCCTCCTGTCTTCCTAGTCCTCTGGCGTCTACAGCTGCTATGGAACCTCTTCATCTCTAAGCTCTAGAAACCCTGCCCCACCACTAGCCTATATTTTCCTAACGCCTCTCCTGGGGAGCAAGAAATCAGCAAACTCTGACTCACTACTCTGGTATCTTAAGAAAGGTGGTACCCAAACTGGAAACACAAGCATTTTGGATCACTGGAAGTAGATATCCCTAATGTAAATGTAAATGTGGCCTATGTCATGCATGAGGTAAGCATGATTTCTATTTGGATTGGGACTTGTTCATGTCATGGCTAACTGAGAAAACCCCAGTGTTCTGACTCAAGAACTGACTTCCAGTTCAGTTCAGTTCAGTCGCTCAGTCGTGTCCGACTCTTTGCGACCTCATGATCCACAGCACACCAGGCCTCCCTGTCCGTCACCAACTCCTGGAGTCCACCCAAACTCATGTCCATTGAGTCGGTCATGCCATCCAGCCGTCTCATCCTCTGTCGTCCCCTTCTCCTCCCGCCTTCAATCTTTCCCAGCGTCAGGGTCTTTTCCAATGGGTCAACTCTTTGCATCAGGTGGCCAAAGAATTGGAGTTTCAGCTTCAGCATCAGTCCTTCCAATGAACACCCAGGACTGATCTCCTTTGGGATGGACTGGTTGGATCTTCTTGCAGTCCAAGGGACTCTCAAGACTCTTCTCCAACACCACAATGGTTGGTGGTAAATTCTTGGCAGGGAATTTGGTAGCAACTAGAGCTCGTTTAGCAGAGTGAATGGCATTCATGCAGTAATCATAAAGCCTGGACCAGTGAAGGCCTGGAACAGCCACTGGGATTTGAGGCTATACACAGCAGCTTGGGGGTCCAGATTCAAGTTTTCACTTAGGTGTATTTTCCTTACATTCCCGAATGAGCTCCACTCTGTCACTGTGATGAAAAGAGTTATCATAGCAGGTCAGACACTGCTAGTTTTGGAGAGGTCAGTTTGCAAGGGAGGAGCCTGACTGGTGGTCTGCAGATTTGGCAATTGAACTAACTGATAAAGCTGACTGATGGTGTGGTTTCTCTCGTATACGAGTTCTTCTTCTGAGAGTCTGAGACTTTGGTAGTTGCCAGGCAGAAAATGCCTTGGCAACCACTGACAATAAAATCCTGGGGCCCCGAGTCTTTAACAGGCTTTCTGGGCAGAAACTTGGTACACACGGCTGCATTCTGCACTGCTAGACAAGGGATCATGCTTGACGTGTCCCTCAGAGGAGGGAAGGGCTATGGGAAGCCTGCGTGGGTCCCTGCAGACCTCACCTGTGTCTTTCTCCCCCTATGACCCTATTATGTATCCTTTCACTGTGATAAACCTCGGCTGTGATGTGAGCACAACTATGTGATGAATCCTGTGAGTCATTCTAGAAAATCGTCGAACATGTGAGTAGTCTTGGGGAATCCCTGAAAGAGTCACAGTGTTTTACTTCTTCTTTTTTAAAACATAATTTTATTATTTAGTTGTGGCCGTGCTGGGTCTTCACTGCTGCAGGGTCTTTCTCTCTAGCTGTGGTTCGCAGGCTTCTCATCGCCATGGCGTCTTGTGGAACATGGGCTCTAGGTGCATGGGCTTCAGTAGTCTGGCATGGGGCTCAGTAACTGAGCCAGTAGGCTTCACACCTTGGAGGCAGGTGGGATCTTCCCGGACCAGGGACTGAACCCGTGTCTCCCGCACTGGCAGATGGATTCCTTACCGCTGGACCACCAGGGCAATCCCTGTTTTACTTCTTAGTATGTTGTTGGCTTCTGCTTGCTAATATTTTATGTTTTCTTTATTCACCTTGTTCACTTCAACTCCCATTCATCAAGCTTTACTTCATGCACGTTGTTCTAGACATTGATACATGGCAACTTCTTGAATCTTTTGCGGTACCCAGGACAGCTCCTTTTGTAGGTAAGAAAGCTGAGGCTCACAGAAGTGGAATGACTCACCGGCGTCATGGAGCCCCTGACTGCGCGGTGGAGCTGGGAACCAGGGCACCCCGCCTCCATGTTAGTGAGGCCAGCAGCCTCAGCGTGCCCCCGACTGAGGGCTTCCTGCAACACAGCACTCGGAGTTCTAAAACTGGGGTGGTCCTGGGCGAAACCAGGACACCTGGTCACCCTACTTCAAGTCCACGGCTCTTTTATACTTTATCCAACTGATATTTCTATTTTCCCAAGGGAGAGCTTGTCCCCATTAGGAGGTGGCCTATTTAGACCCAAATTGAGCCGGACACCTGGTCTCGCAAGGAGACCGGTTTCCAAAGCCTTTCCTTAGTGCCAGACCCTCTGCCCCTCCCGACCCGCTTGCTTCTCTGCTCTTTTCCTCTTCCCCACAAAGCTTACCCACCCTAGCCCCATCTCTGCCCACCACATTTTTCAGCATTACTGGTTTTAATTTCCTTCGCCATCCCCTTTGCAAAAACTTCTTTCCTGATTTAATTACTATTTCTCTTAATTCAATTCCATTCTCTTGACTGTCCTTAAACCCCTAAACTTGTTTCTCCAAAGAATTTAATGGCAAGGCCCCGTGTTTAGAGATTAATTGTCGCCATTTTGCCTTCAAACATAGGTACTTTCTTACTTCTCTTCAATTATCTCTGGGAGAAAGGCAAGTGACCATCCTTCTTCCTAGGGCCTCTGTGAGAACAGACACCGCTGGGGGCTGCCTTGAGAGAGACAGAGAGAGGGAGGGAGAAAGAGAGAGAGAGGGGGGAGGCCAAGTCTCTTAAATTTCTCTCCCACCTTCTACTGGCTCTAACCTCAGGGTCTGAGAGCAGCCAGGGTCCAGGTGACACAGGTGGGCTCTGAGCAGGTGAGGGGGGTGGGCTCCGGGGGCAGCAGCTCGGGCTTCAGAGACGTGCGTGCTCTGCCGTGAGGGGTTTGGGATGCTGAGGAGAGGGACAGGGCTTGGCTCCAGCCCCAAGCATCTCACTCAGCCAAGGTCTTTCAGAGGAACTAAGGCTGTGGTCAAAGGAACAGAAACACTTTCGGCTAGAATCTCCCTTCCCTGGAATGCCCCTCTCAGGAAACCAAAGCTTCAGGGCTCTCTCCTCTGGTTAGCGTTCCCACGTTCTCAGTACAGCAGCTTTTGACCTTTCAGCCCCAAACCCCTGTTTTCCTAGCTCCATCACCCAGAGTCTGCCCTGTCTTTGTATGAGACCTTGAAAACTGGTTGCTAGGGCCATCCTGGTGGCTCAGCGGTAAAGAATCCACCTGCCAATGCAGGACACACGGGTTCAACCCCTGGTCCGGGAAGATCCCACATGCCGTGGGGCAATCTAAGCCCACAACTCCTGAGCCTGTGTGCCTAGGGCCTGTGCTCCTCAACAAGAGGAACTACTGCAGTGAGAAGCCTGTGCCTGCAACGGGAGGGCAGCCCCCGCTCACGGCGACCGAAGGAGGGCTGCATGCTGCAACGAGGACCCAGCACATCCCCAAATCCATCCACCAATCTTAGAGCAAAACGGCTGCTGGAGGAGAGATGGTTGTAGGTGGGGCCCAGACAGCTTCCTGCCTGGGTCAGTTACTGTGTCCCCTGCCCCCTGTGTGGGTGAAGCACCCTGGAGAGGCAGAAAACACACGGTCTGGGGCGCTCAGACCAGGGCCTGGGGTCCAGCCTGGCACGGAGAGGCTGTGTGACCTCGTTCCTCCAAAGCCCCGAGGCTCAGCGCCCTCGTCTGCCGGTATTCAGATACTGTAGAGCGCCGTGTAAAAGGGGTGCGAGGCTACCTTTTATGTCAGGATTAAAGGAAAGAACTCAAGTGAAGCGTTCAGCACGGTGCTTGGCGCACAATAAGCCCTTAAACAACAGGCAGCATTATTCACTCTGAGAAGCATTTGGTTCTGTGTGTCACAGAAGCCCCAACTCCTAGGACCGGAAAGGAAACTGAACTTTGAGCCCTCTCGTTTTCCTGCCCATTTAATTATGAACCCTTCTGTTTGGCCTCTGACTCTGCCTGGGTACCTCCTGAGATGGGGGGCTGGCTCACTGCTCTTGGGGAGTCCCTGCCTTCTTTGGGCTCCTCTGTGGATGTCTCTGAGGATGTCTGTTTACAGGTGTGATGGACTTAAACCACTTTCCAGTTGCAGGGAATGGGAAGCTGTCCCCCATTCAACTACAAAAACGTAGGCTGCCAGAAAACAGGATGCAAATTATAGCTTGGAGGATAATTCAGCAAATAACTCAATGACATACTCACTGGTGAAGAAATCAGGCTCTAGACGCTTCCCTTTACCCCTGGAGTTCATGGTGCTCCAGTCCAGCTGAAGACAAGGTCCTGAGGATGAGGAAGAACCCAATTAATTTAGACACATTTTATAGACCAGGCATCAAAGATCCCAAAGGAAATCTGAAATCACCCCTTTCTTGGGTTCATGAGGACTCATAAACAACAGCGCCCATCCCTGGTTAATCATGCTCATTAAATGTCAGAATAGAGAGATAAGAGCTCACAGGGGTCCCTCGCCTCTACTCCGGGGATGCTTGCCTGCATTTATGATGAGAAGGCCCTGGGCTGTTTAATAAACTACCTGATTTGTCTAATATAGTCCTCCCAGGGCCTTGTTGATGTCCCCAGCTCCACACCACACATTCTGATATTGGGATAATATCAGAATGTATTTAAAATTCCCACTGTGTCTATTTCATCCTTATTTAAAGGAAATGAATTTCAAGGTTTAACGCAGATTTTCTAATGTAAATGTACCTATGCACCTAGGAGTGAGGAGCTGAAAATATCACTATCATATGTATCAAGACAGTAAGGGAAGGATTACAGCATAGGAACTGTACTAGACATTCATGGCTCATCTAAATTGAGATCCTGCTTCTCGAAGAATTGCGCTTTGTGAAACAATGGATTCTCCTCCTTAGGAAGTACATATTTGTATAAAGCTGAATTTATTCTCATTTAGGGTTTAATGGATTTAATCATCTCTTAATGACATATTTTATATGGACTATTAAGAGGTTTGGATTTGACCTTAGAACTTAATTTGACCAATCCCTCCTGTTACAGATGAAAAAACTGAGGCCCGGAGAAGTTAAAAGTATTTCCAAGAGTCACACAGGTATTTAAGTGTAGGGCTAGGATTCAAATCCAGATTTTAAAAATTCAAATGGTTCAAAACTCACCCCATGTGTTCTGAGATAAGCATTTTCAGCAGTCTCTTTGGCATAAAAGGGAAGTGTTAACGTTTCCTCATCCTCTACACCCAAGATCCTATTTACTTGGAATTAGCCTGGTGGAGGAATCACCTTGTTCTCCCACGGGTGCTGCCCCGGCCTCACACCACACTGACAAGGAACCGCGCCCTCCCCTGACGCCCCGCCGCATGCACACACGGCCCCTCCGAACGTGCCGCAGGCTTTACAGGAGACCCGAGGAAACGGAGACTTGGGTCACCGTGTTGCTTGCTTCTCCTTCCTTTCAGAGCGCCTTTCTGCAGAATTCATCCCAGAAATTCCCTGTCCCTCACTTCAAAAAGAGAATAGCTTAGTTCATCAATTCTCTTTCACTTAGGGCTGTGTTTTGCTGCAACAGAGGCCTGTAAAGCAACGCCTTACATCATTTTTCTTTCAGGTTAAAGACGTCTGGAGGTGGGCATTCCAGGGCTGGCGAGGTAGCATCACAATCTCACCAATGTCCTAACCTACTTTCACTTTTCCATTTTGCTACCCTTCGTACAAGCCTGTTGTCCTCAAGCAAGATCACCTTAGGACTGCAAAATGGCTGCCACGAGTCACCACATCCACGTCTCAGGGGAGGAAGACGGAGGGCCGACAAGGGGCCGGCCAGCAGAGCCAACGCCCTTCTCAGGGGGCGTTTCCGGAACTCTTACACGGCAGTTATTTTCTTCATTCAGCTGGCCGGAAGATACTCACGTGGGCACTCTTCTCCAGAGAGGAGGCTGGGAAATCTAATTTTTCAGCTGGCACACTGCTGCCTCCAATGAAATCAAGGACCCGTGTAAGAAGAGAAGAAGGCATTTTGGGTAGGCAGACACAACGTCTGCCACAATCCCCAACTCAGTTTTGGGCCTACAGCCAATGACTGGTTATTCTGTTAAAGCGAAGAGGCCATCACAGGGCTGAAGGGAGGGAGCTGGAGGAAAAGCGATGGCTAAGTCTTGCACCTGCTGTCTTCACTGACAAGTCTCTCAAAGTGGATCGGGACAACAAAGAGAGATCTGCCCACTGATGTGAAATTTACCACCCTCCTTAGAAGGCAGAAGTGGTTACAGTTGCCTTTTGTTTTCTTGTTTCTACACCCAAGGTTGTTGTGAGAATCAGAAGACAGAGAGGGGGAAGCACGTTATAAACCATAAGACGCCACTCAGTGACAGCAGCGGTCGTTCATCATCATTACGGGTGTGGTCACATCTTCCAAAGCGGCGCGATCAGCTGAAGAAAAGGATTTTCTGATGCAAAGCAAGAATGAGAGCCAAAGAGAGAAGGAGAGAAAGAGTGGGGGTTGGGGGGGCAGGGGCAGGGGGGCAGAAGAGAGGAGAAGGGGAGAGGCAGGGGAGAAGGGAAGGGCGGAGAGAGGAGCGGAGGCCCCTTTTCCATCAGAGGCAGAACAAAAACATACTGACCTAACTGAACCCCATGTCTGACCCAAACACATATACAGCTACCCGGGAGACAGCATCAACGTTCCTTGCTCAGGGTTTTCTATCTAAAGAGTATGCCCTTCATTTTTGTTTTTGTCTGTTGCAATCAACATGTGCGATTTTAGGTCTCTGACCAGGATCAAACCCACATTCCCTGCTTTAGGAGCTCAGCGTCTCAACCACTAGACCCCCAGGGAAGTCCCATATCCCTCATTTTTAAGCAATATATATACACTGAAAATTATGTGAACCATATGAAAAAGCACAAAGAAGTTTTTTTTTTTAAAACCCGCTTTATTGATGTATAACTGACATGCCATAACGATGCACATTTCAAGTGTATGATTTGACATATTTTGACATACACGTACACTCATGAATCCATCACTACCATCAATGTAATGAACACATCCAGCACCCCCCCAAAGCTTCCCCATGCTCCCTCCTTCCTGCCCCTTACTGGCCAAACCCCTTCCTGCCAGGAATCACTGATCTACTTTCTACCACTCTAGATTCCTTTGCATTTTCTTGAATTTTATACAAATGGAATATAAAATTCCATAATGTCCTCTTTTTTGCTTAGCTTCATTCACTTGGCATAATAATTTGAAAAAAAAACCCACAACTTATAGAGAAGTATAATTAATGATGTAACATAGATTCTCCAGGACTGAGAACAGATAATTAGCCATATTTGCTTCAGCTCTCCTCTTGTTTTTCCAATGTGATTTATACAAGGAAAAAAATTGTAAAAATTTACATAAGTCAGTAAATAATTATAAAGCAAACCCCTGTGGGCAAGAGATGAACCTTGCAAGCCCCCTGTTATCTTCCGCGTCCCCTCGCTGACAACTGCTTCTGCCTTCCCATTCCAGGTCACCACTATCCTCACTTTTGGGAGAATCACTTTCTTGCTTGCCTTTTTGGTTTTATGACCTATGTACGTGTCCCAGTATGCTAGAGTTGAGCCCCCTGTTTGTGAATTTTATATGAATGAAATCATGTTGTTTGTCTTCTGTGACTTGTGTGTTTCACTCTTGTGTTTGGGAGATTAGCCATGTTGTGCCATGTGGCTATGATTTGTTCATTTTAATGGCTACAGAATATTCAGCTTTATGAATATCCTATGGCATGGTACGGCCCACACCAGAAAGAAATCTTTTAAATATGATCACCATTGTTTGGCTTGCACTGGCGCCCAAGCCTTGTGCCTATCAGTCATCACAGGATAGAAACAGGAGAAACACCCTCACTCCTGTGGTCAGGCCCCTGACCCCCACCCTGTGTCCGTGGAAGGTGAATCCATTAATATTCACATGTGCAAATCATAAACATTTACAACAATACCTTCTGACATAGTATTCTTTCTGAAGAAGCGAAGCACAAAGTAGTTTAAAAAAAAAAACTTGAACTTTATGTAATTTCATTAAGTCACCCCAGGCTAACAAAAAAGTGCCAGAGACTGGGAGGCTTAGACAGCAGATCTGTGCTTTTTCTCACGGATCTGGGGGCTGACAGTCCAGAATCGAGGAATCAGTAGTCTTGGTCCCCTCCGAAGCCCCTCTCCGGTTGGCAAAGATCTGCCTGCCCCTGCATCCTCACACGTCTCCTTCTCCGTCTGCTTCACCGTCTTCTCTCCATACCTGTTTCCCAACCTCTTTAAATGCCTCCATCAGATTAGGTTAGGACCCATCCCAGTGGCCACAGTTTATCTGCATCCCTGTTGCAAAGCCCTGTTTCCAAATACGGTCACAGACTGCGGTGCTGGGGGTGAGGACTTCAACGCCTGAATTCTGGGGGAGGCGTGATTCGGCCCCAAGCAGTTGTGTTGACCTTAACACAGCTAGTTGTGTTCTCTGTGGGAGAAAGGGAAACAAGGGTGAGGTCAGACACTCTCCTTCTACAGCCTGCTCTTCCACTTTCACTCTTTTCCTCGGGCCTTCAATCGAGAACATCCTGGCTCCCTGCTCCTACATGCCATTATTCCCACGCTGCTTTAAAAGATGTTGTTGCTATAAATTACATAGGAAATACAAGAAATCAAAAGCTAGTTTTATGTTTCTTCATGTATAAGAGGGACATAGTAAGAGCTGCTGAAGTCAGTGCTTGCAGTCTGAGACTTTTTTTTTTAAGGGTTCAGTGCATTATTCAAGTTGAAAAAATAATGATTTGGACCTCGGCCTGCCTCCAGCAGATGGACCACGTTGCCCATCCCCAGCCCTTTTTTAAGAAGCCCCCTTTATTCTGTGATACCCAAGTGTCTGCAGGCATGGTGGCTTACAAGCACCTTCTCACATGGCGCATAACTAGATCCTAATCACCACCCAGGGCAGGAGAGAGATCGTTTGAACCCCTGTTGTAACATGGGGTAACGGGAGCGTAAAGGAGGTGGGTTTTCAAGGTCACACAGCAAGAAAGGCATAACGCCAGTTTTCCTTTCTCAGTTCAGCTCATGTGAATCCTACAGTTCTCTGTCGCCTTCTGTCCCCCAAAGTGGCAGGACGTCCACCATTGCTCTGTCTCACTTGGGGGGCACTGGTGCTCGTCATTGGGAGGGGGGGCAAGTGCAAGCATGATGCTGACTCAGCGATCAGTAAGAAAATGGACTGTTCTCAGGGAAGCAGAGGCGGGGAAGCGGTCAGCTTCTTTCTTCTAATAACAGGCTGTATGTTTTGTTTTTCAGTTAGCACGTGTCCTGGGTCCCTCTTACCCTTTGTCTTTCATGCTTTCGAAGCTTCCTTTTTCCTTCATATTCCAAGCCCACAAGTATTTGGGTTTTTTTCCTTCATTTCACCTGTATTTAAGTAGTTGTTGTTCTACTGCAAAGAGGTACTTTCCTCTCTCCTCCATCAGTTTGTATATTCACTTATTAACTCATATCACTATGGTCTCATGGATTCTTGTTTTATTTAATGAGTTTTTGTTTTATTCCATGGGTTTCAAAGACCGAACTATATATTTGTTTGGTGGGAACGGCTTCATTCGGGCTCCTGGGTGCTTTTGACGTGTTCCCATAACTCTGTGAGCATATGCTTGTTGTTGCGTTCAGTCGCTAAGTCATGTTTGACTCTTTGCGACCCCAAGGACTGTAGCAAACCGGGCTTCTCTGTCCGTGGAACATCCCAGGCAAGAACACTGGAGTGGGTCGCCCCTTCCTTCTCCAGCGCATCGTCCTGGACCAGGACCCGCACCCAGGTCTCCTGCAGCGACAGGGGCATTCTTTACCACTGAGCCCCCAGGGAAGCCGGAGAACATCCTTACTTGGCACCAAAAGGTGTTTCATATTTTTCTTCCACTTTCCTTGCCCCCACCTTAAATTCACTGTATTTCGAGAATTGGTGGGTACCACCCAGTGTTAAAAACTGAAGTCTTCAGCCATTGTACGAGCCAGAGGAGATCATGATTTCTTCTCAAAATATGACCCTTCTCTGCCTTCAAATGAAAGGAAAAAGAGGGTGACTGCCCCCAAGAAGGCCTGTGTTTGCAATTCATCCCAAGGGTAAACACATCCACTATCTGAAGTTTCTTATGGCATCCCTTTCCTGGAAGAGAATTCCAAACTTTGTCTCAGACGACACTACATAGGAAGCAGGAGATCAAATATGTGGGAGGGGGTAACAGGAGATCAACATGGGATGTACTCCCGCCCTTGCTAACAGTGCCGCTGACCCACGCAAGGCTGTCCTCCCAGCCTACAGGGCAGCCGGCAGAGCAGCAAACCTCGGGGCACAGAGGACCTTGTCACTCCCGACTCCCACGTGGTGAAAGGTGAGCCTCTGCTGGGGACCCCTGAGTGGCCGGGCTGTCCTTTCCACACTCACCGGTGCGGCCAGAGCC
The DNA here is from genome assembly GCF_019320065.1 of Cervus canadensis. Taxonomy (NCBI): domain Eukaryota; kingdom Metazoa; phylum Chordata; class Mammalia; order Artiodactyla; family Cervidae; genus Cervus; species Cervus canadensis. Next base: position 9,346,197 of record NC_057399.1, on the reverse strand, counting down.
TACTCTCAAGACAGTTTTGATCATGGCCCCTTTTCTATTAAACATAAATTCAATCAGGAAAGATTTCAAACTTACAGAAAATTACAGAGAAGCATGTCAAAAGGACCAATGTGCCCATCGCTAGATAGAAGAAATGTTAACATTCGCCTTAGACCCTTTTATTTTATTTTATTTTTTTTTGCCTTAGACCCTTTTAGAAAGAAAGTAAAACTATAGGTAAAATTGAAAACCAATTGCCCTCGCTCTCCCTCCAGAGGTAACTCTCAAGTTGGTAGGCAGCTTCTTAGTGCTCAATATTACTTTGTTTTTATGTGAGTAAACAACAATGTGTAGTATTGACTTGTACATTTAAAATATTTCATAAGCAATACTCTTAAACATGCTATGCATCTCAGGCCCCAGGCCCCTATTTTGTGTGTGTGTGTGTGTGTGTTTTTTCCCAATCTTAGAGGCTAGTTTTGTTTTAGGAACGGGACACCACAAAGGTCCAAGACAAACCCAGAAACAGAACAAGCTAAATCCAAGAAGGCAGGCAAAGTAGCCTAAAGGTCACCGCTTAATGTACCCTCGATTTATCTCTGTATTTCCATGGCAACCCCTGAGAGGGGAGGGACACTTACCCTGATTTCTCTGTGTCTGCTTCAAAAGTACTTGGTGTTTGGCAGAGATGCTCCGGGGCTGTACTTTGAGAGATGTATAGTGGTCAACCACTGGAACTCTCTCAGAAGACCACGGGAACGCGCCTGTGCGGATAAACCAGGGGGGTTGTCCTGGCATTACCTTTGCTTCATTTCCTTGCTAACTAAGATCTCCACCCAAAGTGGGGGCTGAGCTCTGCTAGACTCGATTTGTGCCACGTGCGAAGAAGGATGGAAGATTGCGCATGCTCTGTCCGCCCTGGGGAATCTCTGCAGCTTTCCCAGTGCCTTATCTGCCTCCTAACCCTCTGAGTTCCCTCACTCCCCACTCTTTGGGAAGAAGGTGCTTTAAGGGTGGGAGCTTCCCTTCTCCATCTCTGACCATTGAGTAAAAGCCTGTTTTGCTTGCACCAAACTCAATTTCATTACTGGCAGAGCAAACCTGGGCGGAGAAAGAACCCCCTGACTGATGGGGTATGTGGTGGGAGGGGAGCTTTGGTTCAGCTGGGGCAGCAAGAGGAGTGTTTCATGTCTAACTCAGAAATAGTATCATACTGCTTGTATCTTTTTTCGGTTGGCTTCTGATTTTCACCTGAGATTTAGCCATGTTAATATTAACAACATAGATCTTGTTCATTTATTTTATCTGTTAGATACTATTTTGTTGTATGACGTTCCTATAATATGTGCATGTGCCTGCTAAGTTGATTCAGTCGTGTCCAACTCTTTGCGACCCCATGGACCATAACCCGCCAGGCTCCTCCATCCAAAGGGTTCTCCAGGCAAGAATACTGGAGTGGGTTGCCATGCCCTCCTCCAGGGGTTCTTCCTGACCCAGGGATCGAACTTGTGCTTCTTTACACCTCCTGCATTGGCAGATGAATTCTTTACCACTAGCCCCATCTGGGAAGCCCTTGTAATGATATGATATTGCTCTTATTAATTCCTAATGCTTTGTACATTCTCTTGGATTTTCTTTGACAATAATAAACTCACCTGGAATAGTGACAGTTTTGTTTCTTTCTATCCTTAAACCTCTTATTTCTATTTTTAATATAATGCTGAATAGGAGTTCAAGTGGAGATTATTTTGTTCTTTTTCTAATTAAAAGGAGATTGTAAGGGTTGCATTTTTAGGTATGATGCTTCTGGTAGGTTTTGGTAGTTACCTTTTTATCAGGTTAAGGAACCTACCTCTTAGTACTAGCTTTCCTGGAGTGGTTTTTCCCAATGTCCATTCATGACTGGCCTCATTACGTTTCTTCTTCTGAATCTACTGACACCAATTATATAATCTTCTCCTTTTAATTCCCCAATTTAGTTAATTACATCATTGGATTTACTAATGTTAAAGTATTCTACTTTTTTTAAGGAGAAGATGAGATAGAGGGCCAACCTCTATTTATTTGGTCAGGATGTATTTATTTTTAAACACAGCTCAATTAAATTTGCTATCCAGCTGTTTGCTGTCTACATATCTATTTTAAAAATTCTTGTATTTTTGTACATTTGAGGTGGGGGCTGCTGTATGTCTTTCTCCCCTGTCTGGTTTATTATCTAGACTATACTGGATTCATAAAATAAGTTGAGAAGTTTCATCTTTGTTTACTGTCTGGAAGATTTATATATAGTTGGAATTATCTGTTCTATGAAAGTTTAAAGGATCCACCTGGAGAACCATCTGTAACCCATAATTTCTTTGTGGGAAGATTAAAAAACTATTAATTCAAGTTTTTACATTGTTATAAAAGTACTTGGGTTTTCCATTTCTTCTCAAATTAGTAATGGCAAGTATAGTATTTTAGATTGGGGTAGATAAACTATGGCGTTTGAGCCAAATGCAGCAACTTTTTGTAAATAAAGTATTATTGGAACTTGGCCATGCACATTTATTTACATATTGTCTATGGCTGATTAGGTTGTGTTCTCCTAATCAATCCCCAGTACTTATCCTCTGTCTCCCTGAATCTCATAGCTTTTCTGTCCTCAGTATAGATGAAGAATTTAAGAATGGAGTTTTCAGTTCACTTCATCTGACTTAGGCGTCCATCAGGCCTATTCAGTGACTACCCGGCGTCCACATTCCCAGTACTATTTTAAAAGCACTGGGGATATAGCAATGAACAAACAAGTCCAGGCCCTCATGAAGCTTATGGTCAAGGACGGGAGTCCCAGACAATAGACATACATACATTGTGCCTGGTGTATTCGGGAGAAAAATAAAAAGTCTTTGGCTACTATTTCCTTTTCTGTAACATTCTTTGGTCTATTCAAGTTATTCATTTATTTTGTATCAATATTGCATTTTCTATATATTAGAATTTATCAATTTCATGTAGGTTTTCAAATTCATTACTATGGATGGTTTCATGCTTCTGTTTTCAACTTTTTGCGTCTTACTGTCTTTGTAGATAACATAATGTTGAATTTTTTTAAAAAGCCCAGTCTTACAGTTTTTTTCTTCTAATTAAGACATTTTCTAATTTATATTTATTTTATATTTAAACTCAGTTTCCATTTTATTCACATTTTTCATTTATTTGCCTTCTTTTATTTCTATGCTTGCTTATCACTGGATATGAGCAGGTTTAAAAGTTATACTCTATTTTCTGCATCTGATGATTGCTTTAAACTTAGGACTAATATATATTTAAAAATTTCTCCAGTTAATGTATCAAACTTGTCAGAATTTATGTCTTTCACCTGAAACATCAGATACTTCAGTCTGCTGTCCTGTCCTTCAGTGTCTTCCCCACCCCTATTCCAATGCCATCATTACGTGAAAATGATTTATTTTCTTTTTTTCAATCATGCTATATTTTTAAATTACTTTCCCAGATTTATATCTCTTAAATTTTGACTACTTTTTCTAAAATTATTTTCAGTGTGTGGTAACCCTTTTTGTATCTTACATGCCTGAGAATTTTTTTTTATTACCCTCCATATTTTAATGCCAATTTTTGGATATAAAGTTCTACTTAGTAAATTTTTGTTTCGATTAAAAAATTACTTCCTACTTCCTGTATCCTACACTTCTTTTGTAAGGACTAATGCCTCTCTGCCTTTCTCTGCAGATAGAGAAAGATACTCTTTCCCTCGGTATTTCTCTGCTTTCTCTAGCTAGGTATTCTCTAACCACGAGAGTCTTTTCAAATTTTACCTTTGCCTCTGGGACAATAAAAAAAAAACAACACTACAATCTAAGTATGGGTTTTCAGTCTCTACTTTAAATGTGAGGTCTTTCATCTTTTCTTAATTCTAGAAAATTAATGTCCATTTATTTGTTCAAATATTTTCTCCTTTCTATTTTCCTTTTTCTCTCTCTTGTTAGAACTCCTATTATTTGGATGTTGAAAATTTTACTTCTAATATCTTTACTTCTTAGATTTTTTTTTTCCTTTTGTGTTTCTTAAGGATTTGTTTTGTTTTCTGTTGCTGTCTGGGAGAATTCCTCAATTTGATCTTTCAGCTCACTAATAAATTCTTCATAAATCTGTCCTAAATATATGAATATATTCTTCAGCTAAATCTGTCCTATCATTTATCTACATTTATCTGATAAAATGTGAATATTTTCACTTGGGTTTAAAATAATTTGCAGTTCTTATCTCATAATCCAGTGATTTATCATGTTTACTTTAAATTCTTGGCCTAGTCTTCTGTTTCATATAATCCATGGTGCTTCATTTGCCATTTTTATTGTAATTTTTTGGATAGTCTTACTTTTAAGATGCCTCCCCCACCCCGCGGTGTACTCACACTGCTCCGGTCATGTATATTTGGGGATTTCCAACAGAGAGTGCTAGTCTGTGTCTGTCCTTGTGAATATAAAGTGTAGCTAGTGGAAAGTGTCCCCACAGGGCCACTATTGATTACTTCTGATTGCTGACTCCCCGTAAGGCAACCTTCTGGTTCAGGATTTCAATTTAAACTTTTAAGGACTAGATGCAACATAGTATCTTGGATTGGATCCTGGGAAAGAATAAGGACATCAGTGGAAAAAACCTGGCAGAATATGAGTGTGGTTTTTGCTATTAATAATGTACCCATGTTAACTGCACTGCAGTTATGTAAGACATTAACATGAAGAGAAACTGGATGAAGGGTGTACAAGAAACCTTTGTGCCATGGCTGAAACTTTTATGTAAACCTAACATTGGTGGCTTAGCTGCTCAGTCATGTCCCTCTCTTGCGACCCCATGGACTGTACCCCACCAGGCTCCTCTGTCCATGGGATTTCCCAGGCAAGAGGACTGGAGTGGGATGCCATGTCCTTCTCCAGGGGATCTTCCCAACCCAGGTATTGAACCAGGTCTCCTACATTGCAGAAAGATCCTTTACCAACTGAGCCATCAGGGAAGCCCAAACTTGACATTATTCCAAAATAAAACATTTTTATAAATATTTTTGATAAGTGAACTAGACACTCATGTATAATTATCTGTAGGTATATTTCAGTTTAAATAAAACATTTTAAAAGTGTAAAACACACACATGCACACACACACTTATACCCCTTAAAAACCCTTTCAGTCAAAACGCCAGTGAGAAGACAGGATTGCCCTTGGTTGTAATCTCCCTGCTTTTGAAGTTCTGAAAGGGAAGGACTGGAAAATTAAAACTCAAGGCCCGCTGATCCAGTTGTTCCACAGTTCACTGATGCTCTTATTTTGAAAGCTCTATTTTCTCTCTGTTTCATTTTGCATAGATGTAATTGTTTGGCTTTCAAGTTCACTGATCTTTTTTTCTCTACTGTCTAATCCACTGTTAATCCAATCAGTGTATTTTAAAATCTCAGACATAATTTCCATCTCTAGAAGTCTTATTTGGGTCTTTTGTATATTCTCCACGTCTGCTTAACTTTTTAAACACTAGGAATGCAGTTACAATACCTGCGAAGGTCCTTCTCAGCTGATTCTAACATCTGTGTCACTTCTGAGTTGGTTTTGGTTGGTTGGTCTCACTATGGGTCAATTTTCCTGATTTTTTGCATGCCTGGCAATCTTTGATTGGATACCAGACATTGTTAATTTTGCCTTGCTGGTTTTGGACATGTTGTATTCCTATACATCTCCAGTTTTGTTCTGGGATACAATTAAGTCCTTGGGAATGCTGTGATTCTTCCAGGTCTAATTTTTACAACTCACTAGGTGAGTCTGGGGCTTCACAGGTGGCTCAGCGTGGTCTGCCTGGTGGCCGTAGGCACGGTTCCCAGCGCTGTGTGAGTCTAGGGCGTTTTCCCTCTCAGCCTTTCAAGTGGGTCTTTCCTCCACTTTACGTTTCTTCACACGACCTGTAGTTGATGGGTGCACGGGAGGTTCTATGCAGATTTCTGAGATCCTCTCACTGTGTGAGCTCTCTTCTCTGGAGCTCTGTTATGAGCTCTGGCTGCTTTGGTCTTCCCGGACCCTCAGCTCCGTCTCCTTGACTACTGGAGTCTGCAGGCTCTGCCTCGGTTGTCCCCCAAGTGCCGTAGCCAGAGAATTCTCTTGAGGCTGCACACGGCACAATCTGCTTCTGGTCCCTGAGGCACGGTTGTCTTCTGTCTTGTGACTTCTATGTCTTGAAAAACACGGTTGTATGCATTTTTTCTTTCTTTTTTTTTTGTTATTGTTTTATAAAGTAGGGTAAATTGGTCCCTGTTACTCCATATTACTGGAAACAGAAGTCTCACATCCTTTTTTTTGTTGTTGTTCCCTACATTTTAATGGTGTGTTGAGGAAGGTTTGTGTAGTGAGGGCAAAGAGGGGCCAGGACAGCTTTCCCAGTTCCAAAAACGTGGCTCCATCTTCCACTGTTACCATGAAGAACTCAAAATGTGGCTTCTCTGTGTAGACACTTAGTCTCTCCGAGCTAAGATTTCTGCCTCCAGACTGTGCTTCCTAGAACTCTCCAGGCCGTGCTCTTCACGGTGGGCAGGACACCGGTTTGTACAAATAGGGAAAGCAGTCGGCTGTATTGAAGGGGCATGTTTGTGGAAAGGCGGGATCAAGGGAGACAGGGCAGGCGCACAGGTGAGGTGGGGGCAGAGGCCGAGGTCAGCCCGACGGAGATGCCAGCCAGGGTCAAACGCAAGGCCACGTGAGCCGTGTTAAGGGAGAGTCCCGCATTTACACACTCCACATCTGGGCAGGGGCAGGCACGGCACGTAAGCCTGCCAAAACAGAGGGGGAAGTCATGTGTAAGAAAAGGCCCACATGTGTCTCTGCAGGATGTTGAGCGTTTGAGAAGAGCTTGATACTTGAAACACTTCCATGGCAGAGATGGCTGGCTGCCCCCTGAGGATAACTTCTTCCTTCGAAGGGCTCCCAGGATGGTCACGGTGGTGAGGCTGCCTGCTCGGGGATGACCTCCCCAGTCCCCATCGTAGGCTGGCATGAGGCTCAGCGGCAGGCCAGGCAAGTGCCAGTGATGTGAGTGCCGGTGATGCGCACCTCCCACTCGGTCTAATCCCTGCGCTTCTCCCCTTACCGCTGGTTGGCATGGAGACCCTCAGGGCAACCTTGAAGCCTGCACTATCTCGGGACAGCCTGCCTAACTAGGGCATGGACAATTTTTGCTGTCGTGGTGGTGAAGCTGTAACGTTGTGTTAAGAACATTTTCAGTAATGAAGCAAATTGATCATTTGGCAAACTGACCTTTGACAATCCAATTTCCAGCAAATTCTTTCTTGAGGGGATATGGAGAATATATATATATATATATATATGTATGTAGATATGTATATATATGTACATGTATATAAGACTTGATATGTAACTTGATATATACAACTTGACTTGTTTCCTTTGGAAAGACCAAGTGGTGTTTTGAGTAGAATAACACACCATTCTTAGCCGAGAGCTGATTTTACTCATAGATGTAGATATTTTGTAGATGTTACACCCTGCGGTCAGATGGGGAAAGACTTGCCTTCGTTCTTTTCCCTCCATTCACAGGATGCCAAGCACCCTCTCGGGTGCCCTCTGCTCTTATGAGGCAGAAGATTTAAGAGGAAGAAACCAGGGGACCTAGAGAGAGGGAGAGAGAGAAGGGAAATCACAGAGGATACTCCTAGACTCACACAGACAAGAAAGACTCGAGGGGAGAGAGAAAGGATGTGTTGCCCACCCTTGTGTGTGTGTATGCATACTCGACTGCTGAATTACTAGGATACGTCCAGAAATGTTCTGCCCTTCTTAACGCCAGAGACGTGACAATGGACTTACAGGTCTGACTCCTTTATTTCACAGATGGACAAGCTGAGACCCATAAGAGGACACAGGGCTGCTCAAGTCACTGTTTATTAAGCTGAAGAGTTGGGATTTCCCAAATTCACTTGATTCAGAAATCTTATAGAGGCCCTCCTCCCACTCCCAGTGCCCAGATTTACCTTTGAGCCGCGGCTCTCGCCTTCCTGTGAGTTAGTGAAAACCACAGGGCGAGCCTGCAGGGAGATAAGCGCCGGGTCCTGGCTCAGCTGCGGCCCAAACAGACCACAAAGCAACAGGGCGGATGACGCGGCAGAGAGGAGTTTCCCACGCGGGGTCCCCACCCAAGCCTCCCTCTTTCGCGGTGCAGGGGAATCCCTCCGGCCTCCAGCTTGCAGCCTCGGGAGGCGAATGCCTTGAGTCACTCCTGCTGCAGTGCTGGGCTGGTAACCACAGAGGGTGACCACAGGCCCGGGGAGCTGGGACCGTCTGGGAAGCAGTTTCTCTTTTAATCTCGCTCTAGAGGTGGTGCCGTCTGCCCTGCCCCGGCCCCTCCCGGTCTGACTACTCCAAGCCACACGGGAGCCCTGTCTCCCCGAGAGCCCGTGGAGTGGCACGCAAACTCCGTTTCGGGGAATCCAGCCCGGCGTGGCCGCCTCTGTGCGTCGCTCATCGTGGGGACCCTTTTGCTCCACCCAGAGAACACCAGCTGCTTTCAAACGCCTGTGCTTTAGCACAAGATGCTCTTCTGCCTAGACTTCTCTCCCACCTGGACTGCTTAGAACACTCCTTCCTCATTCATTTTTTTTTTCCACAATAATTTATCTTTGAAATTGGGTAAAATATATAAAACATAAAATTTAACATTTTAACCACTTTTTTAACAGGGTACATTTCAGTGGCATTCGGAACATTCACATGGTTATGCAAACATCATCACCATCCATCGCTAGAACTGAAACGGTCTGTGTGCTAAATCACTTTGGTTGTGTCCGACTCTCTGTGACCCTATGGGCTGTAGCCTGCCAGGCTCCTCTGTCCACGAAACTCTCCAGGCAGGAATACTGGAGTGGGTTGCCATTTCCTTCTCTAGGGGATCTTCCTGACCCAGACATCAAACCTGGGTCTCCCATATTCGGGCAGATACACTCCTGTCTGAAGTGATGTGGGAAGCCACATCACTTAATAACTCCCCATTCCTTCCCCCAGCCCCTGCGGTTCTACTTTCCGCCTCTATGAATTTGACCACTTTAGGTAACTCGTAGGGGCGGAATCATACAGTGTTTGTCCTTTGGCGACTGATACTGCTCCTAGCATGATGTCTTCAAGATTCATCCACGCTGTGGCATGTGTCAGAATTTCCTTCCTTATTAAAGGCCGAATAGTATTCCATTGCATGTATGTGTCACGTTTGTTTATTCATTCATCTGTTGATGGGCACTAGGGTGATTCCACATGTTGGCTACTGAGACATGATTGCTGGCCTAACATATGGTCTGTGCCGGACAGTGTCCCGCACGCACTCAAGGAGAGTGTTCTGAGTTAAGTCTGTTAGATCTAGTTGGTTTATGCAGTTGTCCCAGTCCTCTAGTTCCTTACTTATCTTCCATCTGGTCATTCTACCCATTACTGAGAGTACAGTAGTGAAGTCTCCAACAGTTATTGTAGAATTGTCTCTTTGTCCCTCCAGTTCTATTGGTTTTTGCCTCATACATGTTGGTGGTCTGTTATTAGGCATGTAAATGTCCCTCCTCGTTTCGAAGCCTCTATCCAAACGCTCCCTCCTCTGGTGGGAGCCTGCCTCCCCCAACCCTGGGGAGTTACTGTCTGTGCTCTGCACTCTCGCTGTAACTTGGCTACACCTCTGTGACCCAGGTTCAGCAATGGTGAGTCATTTACATGCCTCTCTTCCCAGTTAGTTTGTCTTGGAGGGCACAGAATTTTGTCTTCTTTATGTTTGCATCTTCAGAATCTGGCATAGTAGGAATGTTTGTTGAATGGGCATTTGTCCTGGAATGCAACGGTTGTGTCATCCATGTTCTTCCTGGGATAAAAATATTGTAGTCAGAAATTCTCAACACCATTGCTTTTGTATCAGTAATGTATACCTTCCACAGTGCTTGCTCTTCTCCCTAATTTGATCCTTATCACAAACCTATAAGGGTGCCAGGCTCCACTTTACAGGTGAAGAAAACTGAGGATCAGAGACTTGGGTTGAGTGTCTTGCTAGAGGTCAAGATAGTAAGAGGCACAGCTGGGACCTGAGCTCAGGTTAGTCTGGCTCCCAACCAGACTCCTTTCTCTGTGTCCACTGCCCTAGTGGGCCTGACTCTTTGTGGCTGCTCTGCATGGGATCACAGCCTCTGTGTAGAGGCTGAAGCTCTTTTCTCTTAGGGCATTTGAAGCTTGCCTTTGGATATGTTACAAGGAGTTCTGAGTGAGTCTCTGAGATATACCTCCCGAGATCATTTGAGAGATAGGAAGGCTGGTGATTGCAGCCATGAAATTAAAAGACGCTTGCTCCTTGGAAGAAAAGCTATGACCAACCTAGACAGTATATTAAAAAGCAGAGACATTACTTTGCCAACAAAGGTCAGTCTTGTCAAGGCTATGGTTTTTCCAGTGGTCATGTATGGATGTGAGAGTTGGATTATAAAGAAAGCTGAGCACCGAAGAATTGATGCTTTTGAACTGTGGTGTTGGAGAAGAATCTTGAGAGTCCCTTGGACTGCAAGGAGATCCAACCAGTCCATCCCAAAGGATATCGGCCCTGAATATTCATTGGAAGGACTGATGCTGAAACTGAAGCTCCAATACTTTAGGCACATGATGCGAAGAACTGCCTCATTGGAAAAGACCCTGATGCTGGGAAAGATTGAAGGCAGGAGGAGAAGGGGACGACAGAGGATGAGATGGTTGGATGGCATCACCGACTCGTTGGACATGAGTTTGAGCAAGCTCCGGGAGTTGGTGATGGACAGGGAGGCCTAGTGTGCTGCAGTCCATGGGGTCACAAAGAGTCGGACACAACTGAGCGACTGAACTGAGCTGAAACTGAAAGCTGAGTGGGACCTTCCCTGGTGGTCCAGAGGGTAAGCCTCGGAGCTCCCAGTGCAGGGGGCCCAGGTTCTATCCCTGGTGGGGGAAATGAATCCCACATTGCCTCATCTAAATATCCTTCGTGCTGCAACCCAGTGCAGCCAAATGAATACATGAATAAATATTTTGGGGCTTCCTTGGTGGCTCAGTGGTAAAGGATCTGCCTGCCAATGCAGGAGATTTGGGTTCGATTCCTGGGTGGGGAAGATCTCCTGGAGAAGGAAATGGCAACCCAGTCCAGTCTTATTGCCTGGAAAAATCCCATGGACAGAGGAGCCTGGTGGGCTACAGTCCATGAGGTTGCAAAGGAACTGGATATGACCTAGCGGCTAAACAGCAACGAAGAACTCTGGGTTCCTTGCTCACTGAGGCACAGGTGGGAGCTGGCGCTCCGGTCTGGGCTTCCCTGATTATAAACCTGATGGGCTTGCTGTTTGAGCGAACGCACCCTGGGCAGCCCTGGGAGAGTTCAGGAGCTTTTTCATGGTTTGAATGAAAATTGGCCCCGTGTGTCCACTCGGACTGCTGGAGCCCTGCAGGGTGAATCTGCTCTCTCTGCTCCCGACACCCTTCCAGGGATGTGCGAGCGTTTCCCCACGGTTTTCCCTCGGGCTAGAGGGCTCCGGGGCCTCCAGGCTCCTCCCCTGCTTTCCCAGGGCTCCTTCGCTGGGCCATCTCTGCCTGACATGCTGCAGTTTGGCCATTGGCTGGGTCTGAGTGACAGGGACAGCACACCCATAACAGGGCATCACCGCGCTGGCAGGGAGGAAGACTGCGGAGGCTCTGATTGCAGTTTCCTGAAATGGACAGGCAGCTGGCTGTCCAGCAGAGAGCAGGGCCGGATTGGGGGAGGGGGAGGGAAAGAGAGCCCTGGCATGTGTGATGGAACAGAAATAGAGGGGCTGGCGTTACTGCGAGCCAAGCTCCTTCCCAGCACATGTTTGCAGGGAGGCTCTGGTTCAGGTGAGTCCACCGGGCCTGTGCTGGTTGCAGGGTGAGTCCCCTGGGCCGGGGAAGCGATGGATGTTTCCAGGCCGTTCCCCTGCAGCGGCTGGAGTGGGGTGTGGAATGGCGACCACACTGTGGTCCTTGAGATCTTGGATTCTCCATGGGAGCCTCTGTTTATGACTCCCTTCCGTTCTGCTCCCTGGGTCCTCTAGAGATGGCTGACTTCACTGGTCCAGCGACTGACCTTGACAGTGAGGGGAAAACAAGGGCAAGGAGTGACTAGCGAGGGCCCAGTGAGGCCGCCTGGCTGATGTTCACGCAAACGACGATAGTAATGGCACAGAGAGGACTGCTGAACTGCCTTTTTAAAAGAAGTTCAGCTGCATATACATACATGTACACTATATATATGCTTTTTAATAGGTTCAGCAAGTGTGTATATATAGGTGTACATACATACACATATATACACCTTTGTGCAACCCCAACTCTGTACAGGGAAACTGCACTTAGCACTTGGTACACGTAACATTCACCCCGTGAGGGCACCTGGCGGCTCCTGGCAACGTCTCCCTTGTGACCCTTTGGGGGCCAGAGTGGGGTCTGTCACCTCCACGCTCCGAAAGCGCGTGTGGGTTGAGAACTAGACTGGAGAGCAGGGCTGGGTTTCAGTCCTGGCTCGAAGGTGCTGTGTGACACAGGCTGAGCTCCCCGACTTCTCCGGGCCACGAAGGACTTGGGCTAGAAGACTTCTGAGGTCTCGGGCCCACAGAAGCTAGGGGGTCTGGGCCATGGGGCAGGGTGCTATCTTGCCATGTTCTGGACTCTTTAGGGAAGGGCACCTCTCTCCACTCTGCTCTTTGCCGAGCCGGTCCGCGGGTTTCCTAGCCAGGCCCGGCAGCCCTCGAGCCTGGCCTGGAACTGGAGGTCCCGAGGTTGAGCCTGTTTCTCCCTCGGCCGAGGGCAGGCGCCGGGCCCAGGCCTCCCCGCTTCACCCGCAGACGACGCCCCGGAGAGGGATGCTGCCTGCGTTGCTCTCAGCGCCCTTGCCCCACCTGCCCTGGGGACAGCCCGAGCCATGTCCTCAGGTCACAGGGAGAGCTCAGCATGTCCTGTGTGACACACGGCCAGAGGGCAGTAAAACCCAAGCCCTCTCGGTGGGCAGGTGATCTCCGCAGAGCTGGCCAGGCCTGACTCAGAGCCTTAGCCTGCCAGCCCCCGACCAGCTGTGGCCCAGGTCACCACACAGAAATCACGCCGGGCGACGGCATCGGGCTGCGGGGAAGCGTGTCCCTGGCTCGGGGGCCGAGGAGAGGAATGCAGTATCAGCCTGGCATCCGCCAGCACAAGAGAACAGCTGACTCTCTGCAGGGAAAGCTGAGACGGAGTCCCAAGTTCAGGGCTGGCGGGATCCCCGGGCGGGATTGCTGACAATCTGACCGACTGCCAAGGAGAGAGCTGGGCCAGACCCTCTGCGGCCCACTCCTAACCCCACCCTCCACCTGACTGTGTGTGACCCTCACTTGATCCCGGCCCCTTCCTCGGGCCTCGGCTTCCCCATCTGGGCTGAATATGAAGGTCTGAAGAGAACATATTTTGTGTGGTGTCTTAAACTTTGGGGACCCTGTTCCTCCAGCCTTCGGTGGAAATGCTGCTATGAAGGCTGAGTGTCTGCATGCCAGGTGTCTTGCCTGGGACACACTCCCTTCTCAGCCAGCCTCCGCTTTTCTTATCACATCCTGATCTGAGCTGGTACCTATCCTCCTGTTTTCTAGAAGGAAAACGACCTTCATTCTGAATTATAGGAATGGGGATCTGGACACTTCAGTGTCCAGGTGAAGAGGTTTGGGCTGACCATGGAGGTCTTATTTTTAGTTCCACCTCCCTCCGTGGCGTCTTGAGCAGTTCTCTCCCCCACTCGGGCCCGAGTTTTCCTCTTGGTGGTGGGAGGTGTTCGAGCCAAGCGACCCCGAGACTTCTTTCCAGTTTTGCCACAGGGTCTCTAATTTCCCCTTAGAAATTAGACCTTTTCCCCCACTTTTGTCTCACAATGGATTAAATGGACCAAGAAGCCAAACAGCCTGGCTATAAATCCACTCGGAAGGACAAGGAGACCTCTCACTGTAATGGGGGGAACAGTTAGAGAAATGTGGTGAAAAGAGATGGGACGCTTACTGTTCGTATCTCACCCACGGTGGGGGGTTTGCAAGAGTGATCACACACACACACACACACACACACACACACAGGCGCATGGGCTGGGGGAGGGAGGAGGTGCTGGGTCAGCTGGGGTGTCTGGAGAATGTTTGTCCCTGAAGGAGAGTTAGGCAGAAAAGCATGTTGGCACCAGGCCGCGCTGGGATTATCTTCATCATAGAGCCATAATTTACTTTTCCCCAGACCTCGGGATCATACAGGGGATTCCAGAAGCCTCATGTGAGCAGCGAGTACCCAGGGTCCGGGGGCTGCCTGCCAGCAAGGCGACCTCTCTCAGCGGCTGCCGCTGCCACCTGCTGACTGGGGGCTGGCCGCTGCCCAGAGTCCTTGTGAGAGGCTTGTCAGGAAGCTCGTGCCCACCTCTCAGGCGTTTGGGTGTGAACCTTCCCCGTGGAGCCGTCAGCATGCCTGTGTCAAACGGCTTCATCTGCCTGTGCCAGGGGAAGGGCCGCGGTCCCGGCGGCCCTCCTGCCACCCTGACCTGTGGCTGACGGAGCTGCCCGAGCGGTGTCTCACTGGTCCCGCCACGGCCTGCGGGCGGCTTTGAGCAGCTGCTGGTGGGAAGCTGATGCTCTCTGCTGCTTAGGAGCTGAGCTTTGAACAAGGAGCAAGAGAATAGCAGAAAGAGCTTTCTGGATGCAGAATTGCATGGGAAGAATCATAGCAAACATGGGTAATACAAAGTAAGCCAGTTTACAAAGTAAGTTTACAAAGTAAGCCAGTTTACAAAGTAAGCCATGGGTAATACAAAGAAAACTAGATCAAAGGTCCCCTGCCTCTGCCTACAGATCTGTGCTGATTAGTGAAGAATGGCCATGATTCGCAGCAATGGGGAAAATAAAGCCCATAGAATGAATTCTGGAAAACTAATGTAGCTTCTGTAATTCTACTTTATTTTTAGAGACAGACTTGCTGCTTTTTAATGTGAAATGTTTTTTTCCTTATAAAGCGACTGTGATATTAGACGGTAGTTGGTTTTTTAAAATGTACCTGTCTAATAATCCTATGTCAATCCTCTGTGATTAAAGCAAAATTGTTTTTACTGATCTGTGAATTCCAAAATCTAGGAACCGGTGTATTCTCAGAGACCTTGGATAGCGGGCAGTGGGGAACAGGCAAGGGCCGGAGGTGGAACAGTCAAGTCTATAAGCGTCAGGGGACCATGTATATTTCACCCACTGCAGAACCCTCAGCATCTAGCACATGGGTCAGTAAACATTTTCTGTCAAAGGCCTGGTAGTGAATATTTGAGGTTTTTGGGGTCATACTTCTGTTACTTCTACTTGACTTTTCCCTCTTAGCACAAAAGCTGCCATAGATAATATGTAAATGAGTGAATGGGGCTGTGTTCCAATAAAACTTTATTTACAAAACAGTTGACGGACCTGATTTGGTCCACGGGTTTTAATTGGATGATCCCAATCTCTGCTAGATTGATCAGAATACTTATCCCTTCAATACGTATTTATTGGATTGATGTAAATTGTTTCTCGAGGGCAAAGAGGAGACACGGGAAGGGTCTGAGGCAGGATGTGTCAAGACCACTGCAGCAGAGTCTAGGATGAATGGGGGTGTGTCAAACCCTACAGTTTCTCTTTGTGGTTCATTCGTTCTCTCACCAAGCATTCTGGACTGCCGTCCCTGTGTCTGGCTATATTTCAGGACACGGGAATATAAACTCAGACCCAGCCCTGCCCTTAGAAGCACTTGACCTGGAGAGGGAAAGAGATGCAAACACAGTTGCAGCCAGTTTACGACCTCCCACGGAGGTCTGGCTGAAGTACGCCCCCTAGGTCTCCCCACACAGGGAATAAATGCAGATGGAATTCTGTTCACTGCAAAGCTGCTCAGAGACGGAAGGAGGGTATTTCGGAGGTTCCAATTTCCCTGTCACCAGGGATGCTCAAAGACGGCTGGATGCCCATCTGGTGAGAACATTACAAAGGGGATATAAACCTCACTTTTCTTCCAACCCTCATTCAGAAACAAATCGTATGATTCTGCTGCTCTTTCCTGGTTTCTCCAGGTAGACTGTCAGGCAGCCGAGGCTATGAATTCTGCTTGAGGGATGTGTTTCTGGGAGTGGAAAAGCAAGGAGAATAGCTGCAGGCACCGCAGGGACCCTGAGGCAGGTGGCAGAGCTGTGTGGTCCCAGCTCTGTTGCTGATTGACTGCAAGACCCGGGGTGAACCCTTCCCTCCCCGGGACCTTAATGTCCCTTTCTGTATCAGGGTGTAGGGGGGGCAGTTAACTAGGTGTTTTCTGCTGTCTCACTGATTCTCTCACTGACTCTGGGAAGGACTATTTGGTTTGCTTGTTTGCTATAGCTGCATTAAGATACAGTTTATATGCCACACAATTTACTCATTTAAAAGGTACAATTCAAAAAAATTTTAAAAAATAAATAAAAGGTACAATTCAAGGTTTTCAGTACATTCATGAAGTTGTGCAACCATCGCCATAACCAGTTTTAGAACATTTTCATCATCTCCAAAAGAAGGCCCATGCTCTCCAGGTATTGCCTCCTAATGCCCCCTGGCCCTAGGCGATCGCCAATCTTTCTGTCTTTATTGATTTGCCCATTGTGGGCCTTTCATGTAAGTGGAATCACATCATAGGTGTTTTTTATTTTTTTTGTACCTGGCTTCTTTCATTTAGCACATTTGCAAGGTTCATCCATGCTGTAGCACGTATCACTATTACATGCCTTTTTATTGCTGAATGCTGAATAACATTGTGTTGTATAGATATACTATGCTTTATTTGGGTTGTGTCCATTTTTTGGCTGTTATGAGTAATACTGCTATGAGCATTGATGTACAGTTTTTTTTCCGCGGAGGCATGCTTTCAGTTTTTTTTGGGTGCACACCCACGGGGTGATTTGCTGTATGATGCCTTCTTTGATCTTATATCCTGCACCACCAGCCCTTATACCTCATTAGGTCCAGTCACAGTGGGGCTCTGTCCACCCCCAAGCCCATAGTTTTAGGTCCCCACACCTTTGCTCACTTTGCTGCTTCCCCTAAAGAGCTCTTCCTCTCATCGTTTTGGGTTCAGATCTTATGTGTTATTCAAGGACCCACTCAAATGTCACTTCCTCCACTGCTGCCTCCAGCAAAGGTCATGTGACCCCACAGGACTTGCCCATTAACACTAGTCCTTCCCATTGTGGATTGAAGTTATTCTGTGCCCAGGTCTTATTACCTTCCTAGATTTTACATCTCCTGGCTTCAGCTAGGCTCTGGTTTTTGGATTCACTTTTGTATTTTAAGTGCTTGCATGTAGCAGACCCCACATTAATGTCTGAATAGTGAGTATCTGATGTGTTCTGTTATTTAACGATTTTAAGGCGCTCCTTCTGCACCCTGTATGGCTATCAGGGTCCTAAGAGCCCTTCCCATCCCCTCAGGATGAAGACACACTCTTCTGGCAGCGCTCGGGGAATAAGCTTCAGCTGCTTTCTGTTTCTCAGGCCCATCCCCCCGTCTCCAGGCTGACATGGGCATTTCAGCCTCTTCCTCACGTTTCCAGCTAAAATCTAATGAATTACTCTGATAAACAAGGTTATATATTTTGGGTCCTGACATCTTTGAGCATTGATCACGATTTTGAAATTCATAAACATAGACAGCTGTCTTCCCAGATGACCTAATCAAATCATATTCCCCTAGAAAGCAGAGCTCAATTAGATGTTTAAGGCATCAGGCAGTGAAATGGACTAGATGACTTCCTGCCCCATGAAAGGTGCGGTGCGGCCATGATCAATGGTCATCTAGTCTTAGATTCGACATTTCTAACAACAAGTAAATAACGTCCGCCCAGGGCCACTTGAAGAGTAAGAAAGTTCCTTACACTAAACTAAAATCTGTCTTCCTGCAGCTCTGCCTGGCTTGGTCCCCAGGGGCCCCTCAGATGAGCTCCCCGCTTTCTGTTCTAGCCCACCCCTGCAAGTTTTGAAAACAGGACTGTGGCTTCTGTTTTTATCCTTATTCAGACAGAATAGCCCCAGTTCCTTCAGTAAGTTCTCACTGTGTAATAAGAAACAGTAAAAATAATAAATAGTAAAGCATCAATAATAATAATAAATGTTTTCAAACAAGAAAAGTATCATCATGCTGCAGTAAAAAGTGATGATATTGAAACTGCAGACTTCAGTTTCCTATCCCCAAGCATCTGGCATACACCGGGCATCGTGCCAAGCACTTAATTAACTGGAGGCTCACAACAAACACAAAACATGGGGACTATGACGGTTCCCATCCGACAGATAAGAAAACCGAGACTCAAGAAGGATAAGTAACCTGACAAAACTCACCGAGCTGGGGGTAGAGGCAGGTCTTGAACGCAAGCAAGTCTTTTTGAGTTCGCAGTCTAACTTCCACATGGGCAGCCTTACCGTCGAGCCGGATGACGTGACCTTCTCCACACAGTGGTGGCAGGCCTTTTTCTCCTGCGGTCTGGAGACTTGAGTTCCATCATGGACACTTCCAACTTGGGTATGAACCGCATGAGTTCCTCTCCTTGCCTGAATCTTGGTAACTTCATCCGTTAAACATGGAATGAGTGAGTTGGTCTGTAAGGTGGCCAGTGGATTGTGGTTTGAATATTGCACTTGGCCTGAATGCATTGAACTCTTTCAAATCTCTGGCCCTTTGAACTTCAGTCCCATTGCGTGACTTGACAAATAATTCCTCATCTTTTGAGACCTGGTTTGAAGATTGCTTCTTCTGTGTAGCCTTCCCTGAACCCCAGGGAAGATCAGCTGCCTTAACGCCTGTTCCACAAACACTGGCATAAATCTCTGCTCTAGAACTTGTGACGGTCTCCTCAGATGGACGGTGACCTTCTCAAGGACAGACGAGTTTGTTCACTGTGGCAACCCCGGCATTGAGCGCAGTGGGGGCTTGCGTTTTGAAGGACTTCAGAAGGGCCGGGTGGTTCTGGCGCCATTTCCCCATCACTCCTGCTAGGTGGCGCTGCAGCTCACAGGAGAGCCGCCCCAGAGGTCTGCAAAGCAGCGGGCCGCCAGTGGGGGCGGCGCCTCAGGCCAAGTGGGAACTCGCTTGGCCGGAAGCCCAGGAAAAGTACAAGTTTCTATTTTCTCCTCATCTGTTCAGTTTTAATGTTGCTGGGATTGAACCCTTTGCATTTCCCATTCCTGGAGGTCTAGGAAGGCACAGGCCGCCGGTGCTCCCTTCTTCCATCCGCTGCTGCCTCATAGCTGGAGAATTTAGATTAGTCCTTTCCTCTGCCTTCAGACTGTTCCAGGTTTATCATCCCATGCATGCATGATCTGGTTTTGGCCACGTGTCATCCTCACCTACTCAAAAGAGAAGAAAAAGACACAGTTCACGATCTTATGGTAATATTTCTGACCCAAATGAACTTCCATTTCTGATCCTTTTACTGGATTCAAATAAGATCCATTTTGTTTTAATATTTCTGTTTTCCCTTATCTTGTTTCTGCTCTTCAGTGTCTCGGCATATCCGGTGCTCTGTCCTTCAACAGAAGGATAGTAATTGGTTAAAGACGCTGAGTCTGAGTGGCCTGGGTCTGAATCTAGCCTTTGCTACTTGTTGTATGACCCTGGACAAGTTACTTGACCTCTTGGTGATTCAGTTTCCTCCTCTGTAAATGGGGGCAATAATAGCACCTACCAAAAGAATTGTTGTGAAGCTCAGATGAGTTCTTAGAGCTTTACTTTAGAAAGAGTTGATAAACACTAAGTGCTTCTAAGTAGTTATTACAGAGTTAACACCTGACATTTGTTCACTGCGTGTTGAATGTACCTCTGTATTAAGTCTGTATCCCAAGAAGGCGGGGGTTGGGTTTGTCTTGTTCACGGTCCCATCCTTAGCCCCCAGAAGAGTGCTTGGCACATGAAAGAGGCTTAATTAAAATTTTGAAAGAAACAAAGTCTGTTTTGTTGTTCCTTTATGATAAAAATGAATTGCTTACCCATTTAAATTGGTTAGAATTTAAAATTAATAATACTCAGTGTTGGCGAGGGAATTAAATAGGTACTTTCATTTATTGCTAGTGGAGTGTAAAATGGTTGAAGCATTCTGGTAGACAATTTGACAATATGTAGAAAGAGCCTGAAAAAAAGTTGATTCAGTAATTCCACTTTTTAAAAAAAATCTATGTGTTCAGATATGCATAAAGGTTTAACTACAAGGTTGTTAGTAACAGCAATATTTATTCTTTTTTAAAACATTTTAAATTAATTTTCTTCTAGTGTTATTGAGATGTAATTGACATACAACAGGAAGTTTAAGGAGCTTCCCAGGTGGCGCTAGAGGTAAAGAACCTGTCTGCCAATGCAGGAGACATAAGAGATGTGGGTTTGATTACCTGGGTCAGGAAGATCCCCTGGAAGAGGGCATGGCAACCCACTCTAGTATTCTTGCCTAGAGAATCCCATGGACAGAAGAGCCTGGCCGGCCACCGTCCATAGGATCTCATACAGTCAGACGTGACTGAAGCGACTTAGCATGCACACACCGAGTTTAGGGTGTACAGTATAGTGACTTGACTTATATACACATCATGAAATAATTGCCACCATAAGTTTAGTGAACACCCATCATCTCACAGGGATATAAAATTCTAAAAAAGGAAAAAAAGTTTTTCCTTGTGATGAAAACTCTGAGGATTTACTCTCTTATCATTTTGCATATATAACATACAACATGCTAATTATATTAATCATGTTGTACATTGTATCCATAGTACTTATTTAGCTTATTTCTGGAAGTTTGTACCTTTTGATCATCTTCATCCAATTTCCCCCCAACCTTCTCCCCACTCCAGCTTCTGGTAACTGCAAATCTGACCTCTTTTTCTGAGTTTGTTTGAAGTATAATTGACCTGAACACTATGTTAAGTTTCTGGTGCAGAACAGAGTGATTCAGTATCTCTATACATTTCAAAATGATCACCACCAGCATAATTTATTCTATTAAAAATCACTAATGATTGAACAGGAAGTTATTAAATAATCTCTTCTGTGGGATAGTTAATAATGTGGGAAAACTTTGTTGATATAAGCTTAAGTGATAAAAAGCTATCTACAAAACTGAGTATACAGAAGGGGCCCATTATTTAACCTCACTAGTCCCAATTTCCTTATCTATAACATCAAAATAATAATAATAATGCATATCTCTTTCGATTGTTACAAGGTTTAATAAAGCACTTTTTAAAAAGCTTTAAATAAACTATTTTATTAGTTCTGGCATGGGAGTAACAGCTCAATAAATGTTAGATATTGTTGTAAAACATTTGTCAGAAGAACGAGACTGGAGGGGAAGGAAGTACAGCAGGGTGTGAATGGTGGTTGATCTCAAGTGGTGAGATTACAGGGGTTTTAATTTTCTTCTTTATGAACTCACATATATGTAAAGCGGTTAATAAAGTTCTGAACCCCAGCTGGTGCCCAATAAAAGGCAGCTAGCATTATTCTATCTTCGATTTTCTCTCTCTCTTTTTAATAATGAACATATATAACTTTAAACGCTTCTCTTTGTTTTTAATTTTTTTATTGGAGGATAAGTGCTTTACGATACTGTACTGGTTTCTGCCGCACATCAGCGTGAGTCAGCCACAGTATCCATGTGTCCCCCCATCCTGGGCCGCCCCCTCCCGCCTCTCCAGGTTGTCACGGAGCGCTGGGCTGACCTCCTGGTGTCACACGGCAAAGCCTCTCAGTTATAAAACAGAACACATCTGAGTCAGTCCTAATGAGGTGACTGAACCTAGAGCCTATTATACAGAGTGAGGTAAGTCAGAAAGAGAAAGACAAACGTTGCATATTAACGCATACATGTGGAGTCCAGGAAGATGGTACTGATGAACCTATCTTCAGGGCAGCAATGGTGATGCAGTCATAGAGAACAGACAGACTTGTGGACATAGTCGGGGAAAGAGAGGGTGGGATGAATTAAGAGAAGAGCGTGGAGCCATACACATTACCATAGTGAAACTTTAAGCTTTAAAGTAAAGCTTTATATGTATATGTTACATAATATAAATATTACAGTATAAGCCTCACATATGTATTAAATATATAGCCACAGTGCCAGTTCTTTATGTTTGTTAATTAATTAACAACCCTGACAAAACAGGCACTCTATGCCAAGCTTTGTGATAGCCACTTAGGTCACGCGCAAGCGGAACTGACTGTCAACTTTTTCCCTTCAGTGGGGACCCTGCGTAACCAACTCAGTTCTGTTTGCATCCTCCTTTTTTTGAGACGCTCATAAATATTCCTCCCCTGTGGCCGTTGTTGTTTTGATAACACGTTCCTTCTGTGACTCAGTAGTTTTCTCTTTTCCCATTTCTGCCTCAGACTTTCCTTTTTCACAACAAATTCCATGACTATCTTAGCTGCCTTTTCCTGATTTTATCCCACACCACACTTTCCTTTCCCATCCAAAACAAATAATAATTCACCTCTCCCTTGTAAATGAAGTCAAGATTGCTGATAATAATCATTTCTACCTCTTTCAAGTCCAAATAAAAAATGTATGAGTAAGTTGGGATTACAAACCAGAGGAAAGGATGACTAATTTGATGAAAGATATTGGGAAATTTGACCGACTATTTTGCAAGGAAAAAAATTAGATTCTTATGGCATGCTGTCAGCCATGTCCGACTCTTTGTGACCCCATGGACTGTAGCCCGACAGGCTCCTCTGTCCACGGGGATTTTCCAGGTAAGAGTACTGGAGTGGGTTGCCATGCTCTCCTCCACGGGATCTTCCCAACCCAGGGACTGAACCGAGGTCTCCTGCATTGCAGACAGATGCTTTACTCTCTGAGTCACAAGGGAAGCCCAAGAATACTGAGTGAGTAGCCTATCCCTCCTTCCGGGGAACTTCCTGACCCAGGAATCGAACCGGGGTCTCCTGCATTGCAGGCAGATTCTTTACCAGCTGAGCCACCATGGAAGCCCCTTCCTATGGCATACCACACAACAAAATCAATTCCAGATGGATTAAAGAATCACATCTAGGAAAACCTAATGAAGATATTGGTGAATATCTTATTTCAGGGTGTGGAAAACCTTTCTAGAGACTTATGATATACAAAGGTATGTGCACAAAAACAAAAATAAAACATCTTCTGCACTCAAGAAAATCTAAAACAAAAAAGAAAAACATATTTTCTAGATTTATGACAAAGATAGTTATCCTTTACTATCCTTAACTATAGAAAAAGTCTTTACAAATCAATGGGAAAATCTAGATAAGTCAACAGAAAAATGGGCAAAGGTAAACAAAATTAAAAGATAAATGATAGGCTAGGCAAAATTTTTTATAGCATATAAAACAGATACAGCACTAAGAAAGCATCAGTTGTTTAAGGAGCTCCTGAAAATCAATGTTACAAAAGACAAAGAAAAACCAGCAAAGTCTCTGAACAGGTGAATCACTGAAGGAGAAGTAAAAATATCAACAAAGATATTAAAAAATGTTCAACTTCACGAATGATCAGGGTAATGCAATTCTTTTTTAAAAAAAATCACCTTTCTACCTAGCAAATTAGCAAAAATTAAGAAATTTAAAACAACCAGAGTTGAAGCATATGTGAGGGATGCAGACACCTTCATACTCTCACTGGTGAGAGTATATAATTGGTGAGATCTTAGCAGGGCAATTTGGCAGTAAATTTTAAAAACATTCATCCTTTTTGACCCAGCAATTGATTCGAAGAATATATTCTTAGAAATACTATACTTGTGCCCAGAGATGTATGCAAAAACAGGTTCTAATTGCTTACTATAGTAAAAAGCAAAGGAAAAGATATTGCATATTCTAGAGAATGCTAACAGAAGTGCACACAAATGTATGTATGCATAGAGTTGTCACTGTAGTTTTGGAAGTACTTAGAAATATCTCAGATGTCCAATAAAAGCAGATCATATAAATAAATTCTGTGTACCCACTTAATGGAATACTACTCAGCCTATAAAATGAATGAGATAGGCCTACATGTATAGATATATTAATAGAAAGATGTTCATAATAAAAAATGAATAATATCCACAACCATTACTTTAAAAAAACAAGCTGCATGAAATATCTACAAAAGAGAAACAAACTCACAGACATAGAGAACAGATCTGTGGTTGCCAAGGGGGAGGAGCAGGAGAGAAGGAAGGACTGGGCGTTTGGGATTAGCAGATGCAAACTATTGTATTTAGGATGATAAACAACAAGGTCCGCCTGTCTAGCACAGGGAACTATATTCATTATGCTGTGATGAGTCCACAATGGGAAAGAATATGAAAAAGAACATATATATGTATATGTATAGCTGAATCACTTTGCTGTACTGCAGGAATTAACACAACATCGCAAACCAACAACACGTCCATAAAATTAACAACAAAAGCAAGTTTCAGGACTGTAGGTGATGTCTGACGGGTTTATATAAACCACGGCCCCTGCAGTCAGGCTGTGTGTCTCTGCTTGGACAGGCGGGGCCCCTACTGATGGAGGCTAGGCCACGACTGCGGGCAGAGCTGAGAGGCAGCCCCAGTTACCAGCATCCTCTGCGTTTAACCCTTCACTGTCAGGGGAGGGCACTTGCCTAAGGATGCTTTCTCTCTTTAGTCTGCTGGGTGGACTTGGGACTCTTTTGTCTTTTTAAGCTGATTTAAAGTAGGACATGACCCCACTGGGCTTCCCTGGTAGCTCAGTTGGTAAAGAATCCACCAGCAATGCAGGAGACCCCGGTTCGATTCCTGGGTTGGGAAGATCCACTGGAGAAGGGATAGGCTACCCGCTCCAGTATTCTTGGGCTTCCCTTGCGGTTCAGCTGGTAAAGAATCTGCCCACAATGTGGGAGACCTGGGTTCAATCCCTGGGTTGGGAAGATCCCCTGGAGAAGGGATAGGCTACCCACTCCAGTATTCTGACCTGGAAAATTCCAAGGACTGTATAGTTCAGGGGGTCACAAAGAGTCGGACACAACTGAGTGACTTTCACTTTCTTTATGACCCCGTTAACAAATTCTGAAGGTTTCTTCTTAGGAAAGGAATGGATTGGCCACTATTTCTCCATGAACATAAAAAAGACAAACCAGAAGGAAACTCCCCAAATCTTCCATATCAGGAGGTCTCTTTCAATAATAATCATGGATTGTAAGTGGCTAGGCAGGACGACCCTGTGTATCAGAAGGAAGGGGAGAGAACTCCTAAGGTTGAGACCATGAACTCTGTTTGATCTGTTTAGGTCTGCTGTCTCATATGAAGTTGAAATCTGCTTCCTGGAGGTTCTATCCTAGGTTCTTTGAGGTCAGGCCCCTCTTCCTAAGGAGAACCCTTTAGAAAA
This sequence comes from Cervus canadensis, assembly GCF_019320065.1. Classification (NCBI taxonomy): domain Eukaryota; kingdom Metazoa; phylum Chordata; class Mammalia; order Artiodactyla; family Cervidae; genus Cervus; species Cervus canadensis. Next base: position 9,320,767 of record NC_057399.1, on the reverse strand, counting down.
TCAAAGATAGCATCCTATTCTTTCTTCTGTCAGCCTCATGATGAAGAACCCCCCGTTCTTGGGAGTTCAAATAGAGGCCACTGTGCTATCAGAGAAACTGAAAAGGGGATGACCATGGGTGAGAGACTGGACTCATGATCTTCTACCTACCCTTAATCCGTTCCTAAGTGAATGCAATGCCCAACCATGAGTCAGAAAACTAGGCTTCATCCCTGACACCTCCTTCCTGTAACTTTTATTCTGTGAATATCTCTTGAAAGCACCCACGTTTCTCCATTTCTACTGCATTAAAAATGCAAAATGAAAGGGGCTACTTTGACAGGAAATGAACTCACCGTTGGCGGTGGTGTCCAAGCAGAGACTGGTTGGAGCCTGGGTGTGGATGATGCGGCAGAGGCCAGGAAGCTAGGTGACAGCAAGTGTTCCTTCATCCTCTCTCGTCTGCCTGAGCCGGGGGGTGAGGGCTCAGGCCTCCCTTCTCGTGGACCACTCCTTTTTCCTGCTTGTTTAGGTACTGCTGCACAAGACCTACGAAGCTCTAGGAGGCCACGAGGCCAATTTCTAACCAAAGTCTCTTTCAGAAGAGGGCGGAGTTCTTCTGGGGGCTTTCTGGTGGCTCAGATGGCAAAGAATCTGCCTGCAATGTGGGAGACCCAGGTTTGATCCCTGGGTGGAGAAGATCCCCTGGAGAAGGTAAGGGCTACCCTCTTCAGCATTCTTGCCTGGAGAATTCCTTGGACAGAGGAGCCTGGTGGGCTACAGTCCATGGGGTGGCCAAGAGCTGGGCACGACTGAGCAAGTAACACTTTCACCTTGAGGTCTTCTGAGCCACTAGTCTCTCCAGACAGCATCCTGATCAATGGGAAATCTGAAGCCCAAGAGCAGGGTAGGGACTCGCCTCAGGTTAAACAATGAGGCAGAAGTAGAGACAGGGCTGTGACCCTGCCTCTTGCCTTCCAGTGCTTTCTCTCGTTATTCCCTGCTGCCCCTCATCAGTCTGCTCTGTCTCATTTAGCGCTGGTGAGTAATAATTTGCACAGATCCTGTCAGATGATAAATTACACCTGTCATGTAGGAAGGATGCTTCAGTGCTGCTCTGGGCTAGGGTGTCAAAAGGCAAGAGCTATTTATTTAAAACACAAACAAAGAGAAGGGTGACAGAGTAACAGTGTAGAGACAAGTGGACGGCTTATTCTTCTATCCTCATATCCGGGGATCGTAAGTCTTGGTACATAACCATGATCTTTAATTTCAGAATCAAAAATAAACTAAAATCACCACCACCACCACCATCATCAGCCCCAACAAAACCTCAGTGTTCATCAGCTGAGATTTTTAACTTGCATAGCTATCAATTCCAATTGCTAGATGCTGGGCCTGGTTGAAGAGGAGTCAAAGGTATGATTCATAATATTTGGTTCTGTGGTAGATAAAGAGAACAAGTACAAGCCAAATAAAGTGTATCTGAAACAATCGTATAATAGGACTTTGCCTGATAATCTGTAGGTTTAACCTGTAGCTCAGCATTCCCAAAATCCTTCTGATCTCTTCTGTAGTGTTTGGGGGAAAAAACCTTTCATGATATAGCTTTTTCAGAAAAGCTATAGATGGTTGAAAAATGCAGAAAATTCTCATAAACTGAACTGGATCCAGAAGCTCCTCAGTCAACAAAGAGTGTGAATTTTGTAAAACTGTTTATAAGTCTATTTGTTGCCAAGTCTAAAGTGACCTTCAACCAGTTATCAATGTGTGTGAAAATGAAAGTCGCTCAGTCGTGTCCAACTCTTTGCGACCCTGTGGACTATACAGTTCATGGAATTCTCCAGGCCAGAATACTGGAATGGGTAGTCATTCCCTCCTCCAGGGGATCTTCCCAACCCAGGGATTGAATCCAGGTCTCCCACAGTGCAGGCGGATTCTTTACCAGCTGAGCCACCAGGGACGCCCCTGATGTGAGGTTGCAGTATATAAGAATGAAAGACACATATGGCATTTTTTTTTTTTTTTTTTACTTATTCCATACATATATCTGGAGAAGGCGATGGTACCCCACTCCGGTACTCTTGCCTGGAAAATCCCATGGACGGGGGAGCCTGGTAGGCTGCAGTCCATGGGGTTGCTGGGTCGGACACGACTGAGCAACTTCACTTTCACTTTTCACTTTCATGCATTGGAGAAGGAAATGGCAGCCCACTCCAGTGTTCTTGCCTGGAGAATCCCAGGGACCGGGGAGCCTGGTGGGCTGTCATCTATGGGGTCGCACAGAGTCGGACACGACTGAAGCGACTTAGCAGCAGCAGCATACATATATCCAAGGTGAAATATTCATTATTTTCTTACCACTTTCAATGTAAAAAGTTTTACCTCTGCTTTATTTCTTTCACAACAATATGTTAACAGTCATGTCCTTATGCTAATATCCTCAGGTGCTGGGTATGAATTTGAACTGACGCACTCCTTTTCCCTACTTTCACAGAGTGTTATTGCTTTTCCTGTCTAGAGTCAGGAAGGTTTACAAAATCCTTTGGTTCTAGGACATGTCATTCTGAGGAGTTTCACTGTTGGTTACCCCAGGGTCCCTGTAACACATCACCTACAGAATCTGCATTATATAGATTTAAGCAATAGATGGAATTGTTCTTGTTTAGTCACTAAGTTGTGTCTTTTGCAACCCCATGGACTGCGACCCACCAGGCTCCTCTGTCCGTGGGATTCATCAGACAAGAATACTGGAGTGAGTTGCCATTTCCTCCTCCATGGGATCTTCCTGACCCAAGGATGGAGCCTGCATCTCCTGCATTGGCAGGTGGATTCTTTATCACTGCGTCAATAGTAGCTGGAATAGTGATTTTCAGAAAACAAGGAGTGGGAAGAGTGAAGCATATCTCCTGGGAGAGGGCACTATTAGAATCTCTGGGTTGAGGGGCATGTAGTTTGAGAACATATTCAAAATTATCTCATAATTTTATGTCTGGAAAACAAAAAACAGTGAGCATATTCTTAGTGAAAACCACAAGAAGTAAAGCTCAGTGAAATCTTTATGGTTGATAGGGTCACTCAAAAGATACAATAAGAAATCTTTTTAAATTAGCCCTAGGAGTAGCTAAAATGATGGCTACAAAAAAATAGAGAACAATAGAAGGATGAATACTATCACACAAAAATCATGCCTTCAGCATAACCAGAAGAAAGAGAACACACAAACTTCAGATTTACCCACAAGTAGATAAAAACTCCAAGTGCCAACAAATTATTTTTCATGCTTTGCCCACTAGCATTCAAGAAGGCAAGGGGTAGTAGGGGACATGCTACATGGAAGAGTGAAGAGGATAGACAGCGGCAGGCCCAGGCTTGATCTAAAATCACCACCAGAAAGAGATATTCTGAGTAAGAAAAATTCTGAAAAAGACTTCTGCTATATCAGAGCACCTGCTATAAGGAAGGAATATAAAGATGTATGCTATTGAGGTAGCAATTCTTAAAAAGTACTGTTTCTGAGAGAAGAGAATTTGAAAAGGTTGGGAGAGATGGTTTCCAGAGATTTGGTGGTGATAGAGAAAAGAAGTAAAGGGAACATTCTACAGTCTTGCAAATAAGACAGAATTTAAAAAAAAAAAATGGAAGGACACTCAAAACCTTCTCCAGTCACAAAAAATAAAGGCCACCTTTTGAAGATATTCTGCAATGATACATGGGCATAAAAGGGCACCCCTGAATTAGGAATTAAAGAGAACTGGTTTTCAACAAGAATGAAAAGTAAACAAAAGACAGATATATCAGAAATCAAGATTAAGTGGTCTTTGACAAGGCACCCAAGAAAGAATAGACTAAAATTTTCAAAATTTTAATCAGGGAGATTGAAGAAAGGCAGGAAAAGTGACTAAGAGAATGAAAACAAGGTAAAGAAACAAGAAGGGTTAGAGAGAAAGTAGTTGGTGGTAGAGTCAGGAAGGCAAAGAAAAAACAACATATATAACTGGGGTCACTAAAGAGGATAACTCAAGAAGACTTTCTGGAAGTGAAAGAAGGTGGTACATATTGAAAGAGTCCACTAGGTACCTGGGAAAATTTATTCATAACAGTCAACTCTATGACATAATCTAGTGTAACTGTTAGACCTTAAAAATAAAGAAAAGTACTTAAGGCCAACAAACAAAAAGACCAAATGTACAAAGGCAAGAGAATTAGAATTGGTGGGTTTTTTTGTTATGTAGCAATAGAAAATGAATACATATGGATTCCTACATATTGCTAAAGTGAAGTTCAACTTCCTCAGCATCAGTAATTTAAAAAAGAAGAGCAGTTATACCTTGAGAGTCTCTCAAATTGCATAAAATTGAAATAAAATAATACTGACATAATTAAAAAGGCAGTGGATTTATCTACAAATTTAATTTCCCTGTAACATATATAATATTGCATCGCTGCTGCTGCTGCATAAAATGAAATTGTTACATGAAATAGCTCATTTAATCACAAAGAATAATTTAAAAAACTGTTCCTCTAATGGAGACACTCTCCTCAATTTTGCATTTGGGATACAGCCAAAAGTTATTTGGAGATAAAAGGCTGGGCTCTTAGCAAACATTATTCTCGATAGTGAAAAACTGAAAGCATTCGCCCTAAGATCAGGAACAAGACAAGGGGGTCCACTTTCACCACTATTATTCAACATAGTTCTTGAAGTCCTAGCTACAGCAATCAGGGAAGAAAAAGAAATAAAAGGAATCCAGATTGGAAAAGAAGAAGTAAAGCTCTCACTGTTTGCAGATGACATGATACTGTACATAGAAAACCCTAAAGATAGTATCAGAAAATTACTAGAGCTAATCAGTGAATTTAGCAAAGTTGCAGGATACAAAATCAATACACAGAAATCACTTGCATTTCTATATACTAACAATGAAAACTCAGAAAGAGAAATTAAGGAATCAATCCCATTCACCACTGTAACAAAAAAATTGAATATCTAGGAATAAATTTACCTAAGGAGACAAAAGAACTGTACACAGAAAATTATAAGACACTGATGAAAGAAATCAAAGATGACATAAACAGATGGAGAGATATTCCATGTTCCTGGGTAGGAAGAATCAACATTGTGAAAATGACTGTACTAACAAACACAATCTACAGATTTAATGCAATCCCTATCAAATTACCAATGGCATTTTTCACAGAACTAGAACAGAAAATTTCACAATTCATATGGAAACACAAAAGACCCAGAACAGCCAAAGCAGTCTTGAGAAAGAAGAGCTGGAGGAATCAACCTCCCTGACTTCAGATTATATTACAAAGCTACAGTCATCAAGACAGTATGGTACTGGCACAAAAACAGAAATATAGACCAATGGAACAAGATAGAGCAGAAATAAACCCATGCACCTATGGGTACCTTATTTTTGACACAGGAGGTGAAAATATACAATGTGTCAAAGAGAGCCTCCTCAATAAATGATGCTGGGGAAACTGGACAGCTACATGTAAAAGAATGAAATTAGAACACTTCCTAATACCAAATACAAAGATAAACTCAAAATGGATTAAAGACCTAAATGTAAGACCAGAAACTATAAAACTCTAGACGAAAACATAGGCAGAACACGTGATGACATACATCAAAGCAAGATCCTCTATGACCCACCTCCTAGAGTAATGGAAAAAAACCAAAAGTAAACAAGTGGGACCTGATTAAACTTAAAAGCTTTGGCACAGCAAAGGAAACTATAAGCAAGGTGAAAAGACAGTCCTCAGAATGGGAGAAAATAATAGCAAATGAAACAACTGACAAAGGATTAATTTCCAAAATATACAAGCAGCTCATACAACTCAACACCAGAAAAACAAACAACCCAATCAAAAAATGGGGGAAAGATCTAAACAGACATTTCTCCAAATAAGACATACAGATGGCTAATGAACACATGAAAAGATGCTCAACATCGCTCATTATTAGAGAAAGGCAAATTAAAACCGCAATGAGATATCACCTCACACCAGTCAGAATGGCCATCATCAAAAAGTCTACAAACAATAAATGCTGGAGAGGGTGTGGAGAAAAGGGAACGCTCTTGCACTGTTGGTGGGAATGTAAACTGATACAGCCACTATGGAAGACGGTATGGAGATTCCTTAAAAAACTAGGAATAAAACCACCATATGACCCAGCAATCCCACTCCTAGGCACACACCCTGAGGAAACCAGGGTTGAAAAAGACACATGTATCCCATTGTTTATTGCAGCACTATTTACAATATCTAGAACATGGAAGCAACCTAGATGTCCATCGACAGATGAATGGATAAAGAAGTTGTGGTACATATACACAATGGAACACTACTCAGCCATAAAAAGGAACACATTTGAGTCAGTTCTGATGAGGTGGATGAACCTAGAACCTATTATTCAGAGTGAAGTGAGTCAGAAAGAGAAAGATAAATATTGTATTCTAACACACATACACGGAATCTAGGAAAATGGTACTGAAGAATTTATTTACAGGGCAGCAATGGAGAAACAGACATAGAGAATAGGCTTATGGACATGGGGAGAGGGGAGGAGAGGGTGAGATGTATGGAAGAGTAACATGGAAACTCACATCACCATCTGTAAAATAGACAGCGAATGGGAATTTGCTGTGTGGCTCAGGAAACTCACACAGGGATCTGCATCAGCCTAGAGGGTGGGGTGGGAGGGAGACGGGAGGGAGGGTCAGAAGGGAGGGGATACATGCATACCTATGGCTGATTCAGGTTGAGGTTTGACAGGAAACAGCAAAATTCTGTAAAGCAATTATCCTTCAATTAAAAAAAGAAATTAAAACAAATGCTGGCATCTTTCTTTTCTATTCTGTTCTATAGTCAAGTCTAATTAATGTATTGTTAAATATATCAAACTTCAAGTTTCGCAAAAGAGCCAATCATAACTTATTTTGTTTTTAGTTGTGATGAATCCACAGAGAACAGGAATTGAGTATATATGATATATGGTTTAAAAAAAAGCTTGAATAAGAAGTGTGGCTTTTTAAATTAAAGCGTTGAAGACCATCAGTGAAGTTGATGACGTCTTCCAATCTGTGTAAAAATTACTTGAAGTTAATGAACTGAATTGGGAAGAAATTCTATAGTGTGTCCAGCAATGCTGAATCTGATATTAGACTTTCTCTTTTTAAGTTAAAAAAACAACCCCCCCAAAAAAACCTTAAACTTTTCATCTGTTTTTAGGATATATGTTGACTTTACTGATAAACAATTTATGAAAGGATCTTAATCTTGCTATCAAGATAATAATTTTTTATTAACAAAATTGAGTAGAAGTATCAAGTTATTTGCTTTGCTTTGCAAAAAATTAAATGTGGATAATGAAGTTCTCCTGTCTATGTGATGTTCATCATTAACTATCACTTGCTGTATTTTTGAAATACCAGAGAAAAGACCGTGTCAATTTAAAAAGTGATTAAAATTTTAGTAGAATTTGGAATATTTACTCGAGATACATTTGGAAATTTGAACACACTGAGTTGAAAGTCGAGGTGTATGAACCAAATGATCATTTACTGTGTTATACTCCAGGCACTTACGGTGTTGTTTCTTCTAAAGACACTGCAGTGCTTTCCGAGGGACACGCTATTCCTCCGCGCAGAACCTCTCAGACGGAGAAATGAGATCTCCAAAATCAGGCATCCGGGGCAGACCTCAGAGCTCCTCTGGAATCTCCTTCCCCTTCATCTAATCACAGTCTGACAATGACGCAGTGACAGATGAAGAGAGGCTGGTAATGGAAATGTGATGCCCTTCACGAGCTGAGAATTTCCCAGGTATAAGTTCCAGGTCAGTGGGTTTCAGAATTTTTTTTTTTTTTGCAGTCATCCCAAATATTCAAATACTAGAGTTTTTGGTACCATACATGAAGCACTTTCCAAATATTCTGTCAGACTCTTTTGCTCAGAAACATTACATAAAACCAATGTTTCTTCAGAAACACTTGGGAAACAACTTCCTAGATGACAATGAGCTAATACATCTTGAAAGAAAAATATTGTGACCCAACAGTTAAACTCAGTGATGTTCATGCCTAAAGGAACGGGAATATTAAGTTGTACGATAGGTCTCAGAAAGTATACCATACATACTTCCTATGAAATATTAATAACTATCTAAAGATGCTCCTTCCAGTGCTATTTCTATTTGAAACAATAATAAATAAAATACTTTAAATAAATGTATATATAAAAGTAGATATTTTCAGATATGGAGAAAACTGCAATTTTATACCTTCTTAAAATGGCATGGAAAACATTAACCTAAAGATAATAGCAGGAAATAAATAATGGAATTAAAAGTAGATATTAGCAAATTAAGAAACAAAATCACCAGAAGCTGGCATTTTAATTTAAAATGTTTTCTAGTTTTATCAGTGAAAAATGACATAGTATTATTGCTTTGTTTTGCATTTTCTTGACTTTTTGAGGTTAAGCATCATTTAGGGCAAATATCCCTAATGTATGCAACTTACTGTCAAGAGTGTCAGAAAAAACATTGTGTGTGTGTGTGTGTGTGAGAGAGAGAGAGAGAGAAAGAGAGAGAGAGAGAGAATGATAAAGCAAAATATCCACAAAAGATGAATCTGGATAAAGGGTCAATGGATGTTCTTCTCTTTGTGAAACACTTTGGTAAGTTTAACATTATTTCAGAAAAGTCTTTTAAAGTAAAGGCACTTAAGCCTACGTATTTCTATCAGGAGATAGCTTACCTCGAGTCTAATTTTGGGACTTCCCAGGTGGTTCAGTGGTAAAGAATCTACCTACCAACAGAGGAGACAGGTGTTCAATTCCTGGGTCGGGAAGATCCCCTGGAGGAGGGCGTGGCAACCCACTCCAGTGTTCTTGCCTGGAGAATCCCACGGACGAGGACAGAGTCAGACATGACCGAGTATGCATGCATGCATGCATTGTAATTTTTATTACTTTCTAGATAATTCATGCTTTCTTTGATGCAGTTGTCATTTAGAAGGACATTTTATAATGTCCAAGTAGTTAAGATAGTGTCATTATCTTTATATTAATGTGTAGTCAGAGAGTATGGCTTATAACATTTCTCCTTTTGGAATTTTATTAACATTTTCTTCTTGGTCAACTATGTGATTGATTTCTAGAAATACTTAGATGTTCGAGAAAATAGTGTGTTGTTTCTATTTGTGGAAGTATGAGTTTCCTACCTATGGCTTAATTTTAATTGCAATGTATATGGTTGGTCGTAGTCATATTTGCTAGGTCTTTTTTGTTGCTTCCACCAAACTGCTTTATTTACTTAAGCCTCTCTCCTAATAGCAAAATGAAAGGAAATATTTAGAAAGGTTTTGTTTCTTTACTCTCAATTTTCTCTTTATTTTTCATTTCTAGGTTTTGCTCAAGTCATTTTAAATATTTAGTAAAGGATATTAGTATGTTTAGCTTTATCTGTTCTAAAATTCTTCACTTAAAACTTCTGATAAAAGCCTCCACCCGTGCTATTTATACATACATGCACACGTGTGTGTATGCTAAGTCACTTCAGTCGTGTCCGACTCTTTGTGACCCCATGGACTGCAGCCCTCCAGGTTCCTCTGTCCATGGGGATTCTCCAGGCAAGAGTACTGGAGTGGGTTCCCCTGCCCTCCTCCAGGGGATCTTCTTGACCCAGGGATCGAAGCTGCGTCTCTCTTAAGTCTCCTGCATTGGCAGGTGGGTTCTTTACCACTAGCGCCATCATATATATTTATACGGGAAGCACAGATACACATACACTCATACATATAAACAGGTTGTATTAAAGATATTTAACAGCCTAGCAGGATGGACACAAGCCATGAAGCAGGGTTACCGGTGAGCTCACCGCGCTTTTCCCTGTTTGTGATCTTTCTGCTGGAGCTGCCATTGGGTCAGCAGTCTCTGAAACATGTTCCGCAAACAGGCGACCCCCCGAGAATGCTTGCATAGCTGCAAACACCTTTACTTACCGCGTTGGCGTTATACTTCTAACTAGTTACTTGTGATTGAAAAGTCTGATTCTAGTCTGGGTTTAGTTCTCCTTCCTGTTTGATCTAATTTCTCCTTTCTGTCAGTTGCAAGGGGAAAGACAGTAATGATACAGTGGAGAAACGGAAACTCGGGTTTTTTAAACCAAGCTATGTCAAAGCCTATTTCTTTCTTTAGTCAATTGTGTCTGGAGGCTGAGGGTGGGGGAAATGGGGAGATGCTGGTCAAAGGGTACACAATTTCAGTTACGAGGGTGAATACATTCTAGAGATCTACTGTACAGCATGGGAACTATAGATAGTAATACAATAATATAGGATCCTTGAAATACGCTGAGAGTATAGATTGTAAGTATTGTCACTCCAAGAAAATCGTAGCTGTGTGAGGGGATGGATGCATTAGGTTAATTGTGGTAACCATTCACAAGGTATACGTAAATCATCACACTGAACACCATGTATGTACATATATATAAAATGTTCGTTTTTTAAATTGATTCATTTATTTTAATTGGAGGCTAGTTACTTCACAACATCATAGTGGTTTTTGCCAGACATTGGCATGAATCAGCCATGGGTGTGCACGTGTCCCCCATCCTCAACCCCCCTCCCGCCTCCCTCCCCCAAAGTGTTTATCTGTTAATTATACTTCAGTAAAACTGGAAAAATTGTGTCTAGGACTCGAAAATTCCTTTTAAAGTTTATCTTTCTTTAGATAAGAACACTCTTTGTTCTTTATTTAGTTTTTATGATGATTTCATTTATTCCTTTCTCTCCTTCTAGAACTTGCGTTACTTGCCAATTATCTGTCATCCAAGTGTCACATATTTTCCTTCATGGTTTTCATCTTTCTGAATTTGTTGCTCTGTTGTGAGATATTTCTTGTACAGGATACTAAATCTGTTTTCAGAACCAACTATCTTTTCTTTCAGTTTATGTATGAAAAGTTTGGATGAGAAAGCTCTATGTTTAGGCCCAGAAAGTGTTTTTTATCCTCTAACTGAATCTCCTTAAGAGTTCTCACAGGGCTTCCCTGGTGATTCAGACAGTAAAGAACTGCCCGCAGTGCAGGAGACCCAGGTTCGATCCCTGGGTTGGGAGGGTCCCCTGGAAAAGGGAAAGGCGACCCACTCCATCATTCTTGTCTGGAGAAATCCATGGACAGGAGGAGCCTGGCAAGCTATAATCCATGGGGTTGCAGAGTTGGACACGACTGAGTGAGTAGCACGCGCACGTTTTCACTGAGTTCTTACCGTTTTTAAATTTTCACACTCGATTCTGTCAGTGTCCTGCTCCAGGGGGGCCCCGGCTCTTCGTGCCCTGCTTCGCCTACTTTTTTCTGGTTACTGAGTGCTGGTTAAAATAGTTATTCTCTTCTTTAGCCTGCTCCTGATTTCGTTGGATCAATCATTGGGTTAATCGTTGGAATCTCTCTCCTGCTGGCAAGGCCTAGGCGGTTCTGTCTCATGAAGTGATAGGGAACAGAATGGCAGGGTTATGCTCTTCTCCTGAGCAGAGGGAGGGAGGGAGCCTCTGAGCAAACCTCTCCCTACGGCCTAGGACCACCTCTCTGCCTCAGGGACCAAAACCACCCTGCTTCCTGCTCCCCTGCAGTTCCTCTAAGGCCACGAGGGTCAGCTGGCCCTCTCAGGACCACACACGTGGGGCCCTCCGGGCCACGAGCTGTCCTCCACCTGTGAGTGGTGGTCTCAGCTGCCCCCTCCAGGCTCCTCCCACCTCACTGCCCTGCTGCTGTTTTTCTGCAGAAAGGGAGTCAGAGCCTCTTCTCCGGTCTCTTAACCTCCATAGACTCTCAGTCTCAGTATATACTGTGTTTTAGGGTTTTAAAAAGTCATTGAAGTTCCCAGCGTTGACCGAAAGGAGAAAGGGAGGAGTAAAAGCAAGCTCTGAAGATACTGCTCGGACAGGGAAGACCAGACATGCTGTGTGTTTATGCATGAATGCCCGCATGTGTATCCACAGCAGCTACAGGGCGATACCTGAGCCACACAAGGACCTGCTGTGACCCCAGCTTGTCCCAGCCCTCCCAACAACTGAAGTCACTTGTTCTTGATGGGCTCAGTTTTCTTCAGGTCTTGAGATCAATATTTCAACGAGGCAGCCAGTGAACCCACACCCAGGAGTTCAGGGGCTTAATTGTGCCCTGCTTCTGAGGACCTGACTTCTGCTCTGATCCTGGCGTCAAGTCCACCCCTCCTTCAGCCCCTCCAAGGCCCAGCCTTGTTTTTCTTGTCCCTGCGTACATCACTCGGGGTTCAGTGTGGGAAGCAGAGCCCCTAGCACAATGCATGCAACACGGGGTTAGTCATAGGGACTTGACCCTACGTAGACATGGGGACTGGTCTGGCTGAGTGAGGCTGCTACTTCTGCGTCTGGGGCTGGAGCCTCAAGTCAGCAGAGCAGGCAGCTGGGAAGGAGCGATGGGAAGGAGGTGGGGGATCGGGGATAAATTGCAGCCGGCAGGAATGGGCTAGAGTCTCAGCGATGGGCTGGAGTCTACTTGCCGTCTCACTGCCTTTGGGACTCCAATTCTGAAGGCAGGAAGGGCTTACAGGAAAAGGTTTGCTTTTCCTTGTGGAGCACAACCCTTAGCTGGCCCAGAGAATCAGGGAGTAAACCGGTCAGGACTAACAGGGGTGGAGGGTCTGGGTGCCGTCCCACACCACCCCAGTGGGCCAGCAGGAAAGCAACAGGGTGGCTGAGGCCTCTGCCCTGCCCTCCTGAGCACGAGAAAGAGTGTGGCTGCTGCTTCCCTTCCACCCTCCAGACCTCATGTGAAATGTTCCTGTGACCAGAGCTAACCCGGATCTACAGAGGAGGGAATCCTAGGAAGCACAGTTCTGGCTCAGTTAGATGGACATTATAAACCTCTATTCACGAGGCTGCAGCTCCGGCATTGACCCAGGGCCACGGGCTGCGTGGAGGCCTCGCAGCTCACCCGCAGCCCCTCGCCTGGGCCTGGGCCTGCCCACGTGTTAGGAGAAGCCTCTTCCCCACAGGCACCGGGGACTCCCAGCTCGGCCCTCCCCACCCAGGGCTTGTGAGGCTCTCGCTCCTGCTGTGACCTGGCTCTGGGAAACCAGACTGGATTCCAGTTGGAAGTCAGAGGAATTTATGGACAAGTCCTGGTGGTATCTGAATCTCAGGGAGCGAGGCCTTCCTCCTCTGTTCCGGGTTCGTGGGCCGCTCTAGGAAGCTGAAGCCATGTGTGAGGAGCCTCCCCGGGTACGGTGGAGCTCGAGGCCCAGGAGCCCTTACCTCAGAGACTGGGTGCAGCTCTGACCTGGCCCAGGAAGGCCTCCTTCCCTCTCAGCCCCTGGAAGGGGAATACAGGTCATACCTGGTGTTTCCAGGATACTGGGCATGACAGGGCTTCGTCTAAAACCGTCATTGCTCTTCCAGGGACCCTGAAGCCTGAAGCATGACAGGAACCAGCCCAGGAAACAGAAGAGCATTAAGAGCAACGTGTGGAGGCAGACACCGGGCTTCATGCTGGGGCCTGGCCTCTCCCTAGGGTGTGTGGCCTTCGGCATGTCGTTTAACCCCTCTACCCTTCATGTCCTCATACCTAAAATGGGAGAAAACAATAGTGCCTGCTTCACTGGACTGTTACACAGATTAACTGACACCTTGCTAAGAGCCCAACACTGAGTAAGTGCTTAATAAAATACATAATTACGCGTGGACAGTTTCCCCACAGCCAGAGTTGTCTGGCCCAGGGATGCAGGGAATGGGGAACTTTCTTCAGCCCCAGGTGGATCTTCATCTCAGCCACCTCTGCTGGCTTTTGGTTACCTCCCTGTAACACCTGCATCATTTTGCCTTGCACTTGAGTTAGACGCTGGTTTGTCTGTCGTCTTATCAATCAGGGATCTCAACCAGAGCTCCAGGGGCTGGGTTTCCTTCATCTCTCCCCAGGTCACAGTCTGGCACAGACCAGGCCATCAGAAGAGCTCTGAGTGAATGGACATCTTCGAGTTCCAGAGTTTCTGATTTGGAGGGACTGGAAGGTTGTCTAGCCCAATTCCCTACCTGATTTCAAGAATTCTTTTTCAGATCATTTGATGTGTACTTTTTCAGTCTCTGCCTGCATACCTCCCGTTCTGGGAGACTCACGGTTGCTCAGGGCAGCCCATTCTGTTTTTAAAAACAGCTCTATTTTTAGAGCTTTCTAATTTTGTTCAATACAGTTGATTTTCCCACTGTTTACATCAAAGTTTGTTTGGAGCCTGAAGAAATGTGCAGGGAAAGAGCTGGCAAATCAGGATTGCTCCCAGTTTTATGGTTGAGGTTACAAAACAATACAGAGGGTGACAGAGCACACAGTATAATTTTATAAGCTTTGCTCCACTAGGTAGATACAGTCCCCGGGGAACATCTATACATTTCTGCTTCCAGAGTTTACTCGAGAATCCTTACATGGTAGTTATTTACAAATCCAGACAGGAGTTTGCAGAGGGCTCGGAGGCAGCAGTTTCTAAGAGAGATTGAAGACAGAAGTTTATAGAGAATATGAGTGTGTGCTTGCATGCTAATCTTCTAAAAGTTGTTTTTCTGCTCCACAATTTTGGGAGGGGAGTTGTCCATGTTCTGAGGGTATATTGAGAGGTCCAGGAAGAGAGGGGTTGGACTTTCATCTCCAGGACAGGGCAGCTGCTTCTGGAGGGCAGGCTAGGATTTGAGGCCAGATCCTTCCCAGCGCCACCAGAGGGACGCTCTGTAGAGTTTGGCCAGAACATCAGCCCCCACAGATTGCTCTGAAGTCCACTCAATCATTCTAAATGCCTGCTCTGTGGAAGAACTGCCTTCTGGGCACTCACAACTGGACAGGGGGTGGACAAAGACAAAGTGGTGAGCACTCCAGTACCAGCCAGTTTTCAGACCTCCCTGTGGCCACTCGGTCTGCAGCAGGTTAAGGCTTCCCGGGAAACTTCGGAGAGTGCTCCCACTAAACCCTGCACCTGGAGCAAGCAGGAAGGATACTGGGGGCCCGGTATGGCATGGCTCAGAGAACATCAGAAACAGCGGTCAGGCCCCGGAGGGCGGACAGCTGTTTGCTGCGAACTCAATTTTTCTAGGGAAAAGCGAAGACACTAAGATGTCCCCAGCAGAGGTTCAGATCTTTCCCTACCCTCATCAGCTGCTATTAGGCCTCTGACTGTGTGTGTGTGTGTTCAATGCTCAGTCCTATCCAACTCTTTGTGACCCCAGGGACTGCGCCCACCAGGCTCCTCTGTCCATGGGATTCTCCAGGCAAGAATGTTGGAGTGGGTAGCCATTCCCTTCTCCAGGGGATCTTCTCAACCCAGAGATAGAACCTGGGTCTCCTGCATTGAAGGTGGATTCTTCACCATCTGAGCCACCAGGGAAGCCCCCCTCTCTGACTCTTAATCTGTGATTATGTGGTCAGCTTTAGGACAGCAAAACATCTATTGGGGGAGGTGAATATTTGGATGGCAAGTATGGCTTTTATGTGGAAGAGGTCTCAATACAAATGCACTTTATAAAAGGAGATGAAGAATAGGGGCTCAGACTGTCTCTGGGATAGCTATCTTTTGTCAGTTTATTAAAGTCAGATTTATTGCTGACTCCCTGACTAAAAACAGAGCTGTTAGCAGTCTATAACATGGAGCAGAAATATGAGTTTTCAGTGAATCCAAGAAAAAAAATAAAGAGAAGAAACCTTAATGACCTGTCACTTGGAATAAATCTTAGTGGTCACATAAACCAGGATGACAGGAATTTATATTGTTCCTCAGCACTTGAATGACTAATGTGGTCTGATGGTGAGACACGGAAATTATTTCTAACAAGCCAGCACCTGTTTGCACACTCTTGGAACTGCTTTGACAAAGTCCCGAATGTCACCTTAACACCCTCAGTCATGCTGTTGGTGGGCAGTAGCCTTCCCACACAGCTTGAGACAGAGGTGGCATTTCAGCTCTCTCTTAGCACTTCTGGAAGGTTCTTGATCAGAGGAGTAGTGGTGAAATGCTAGAGAAAAATCACTGGAGAAGCACTGACCTAGGCAGGGCAGGGGCAGTTGAAAAAGGCCTCAGAGGATCTTGGGGTGCATGTACATCTGAACCACTCCTAATGCCACCCCATGCTGGGCATCTGGATTCTGCAGCATCAGAATGACGAAGTTAGAGCCGGGAGAGAGTCCTCAGAGATCAGGTAGTTCCACTGCTCGGAGGAGCAGAGTTAAGTTTACAGGATGGAAACAACTGATTGGAAGCCACAGAGCAAGAGTGTCAGAGGCAGGATGAGCTCAGATGTCCGGACTCCTGGGCATCATCACATAGCCTCTGTTAGTGGACAGCAGCCCTTCCTTATTTGAGTCTGAAAGTGTTAGTCATTCAGTCGTGTCTGGCTCTTTGTGACCCCATGGATTACAGCCTGCCAGGCTCCTCCGTCCATGGGATTTCCCAGGCAAGAATGCTGGAGTGGGTTGGCATTTCCTTCTCCCGGGGATCTTTCTGACCCAGGGATCGAACCAGGGTCTTCTGCATCGCAGGCAGATCCTTTACCATCTGAGCCCCCAGGGAAGCGCTTATTTGAGCCTGAACGAGTGTAAAGCTGCATGGCCACTGATGTCTGCTCGACGCCCCATGTTCAGTGCTGGGAATGTAACTGCCCAGCCAAACAGCCCTACTAAGACATTCCCCGTGTCAATCATTACTGACCCTAAAAATCCCTCCCACAGACACAGCGTGTTACCCTCTGTGCCACGTTTTCACATCCTTCCGCTCTGCGATCCTACACGCTGAGAAGGCAGACAGGACGGCTGCCTTCATTCTAATTGTGCAGAGAAGAAACTGAGGTTTCTAAATGAAGGCTAACAAGGCTACACTTCCATTATCTCAAAAGATCAAGAGTCTGAGGAATCAATGAAATCCTGAACACACTGTAACGAAGTGCTGTTAATGGGTCAAATTAACAGCATTGCCAGGTGTTATGAAGAACGCACAAGATTCCCAGCTCTGACCCCGTTCCCGGAGAAACTGCAGTCCACTGTGGAACCAAAGGCCATCAAACCCCTGACCTCCTCTGGCCCAGGATTCCAGAGATCACACAACAAGTTCCTGAGGGTTCTGGTTAATTAAACTGAAGTTGGGTTTTTTTCCCCCTAAAAACAGTTCATCTAAAACTTAATCCTTTAAAGAGGAGTTCTACATCTGATTTGATGACCTGTTCTTTTTTGTCATTAAATTTTTAAAAACTATTTTAAAACCTGTTCATCCTAGAGCACTTCTGGCTAAATTTTATGCTTCTATTCATTTATCACATTCACAGCATTTTATGAAGATGGTATTTCTTATCTATGCAGGTGACTTTTCTATTAAGAGGAATGAAACCACCCTTTCCTCAAAATGATATGTATCGAGCAATAAATACTTGCATTAAAAACATGAATTGCAGTCAATTGTTATGCACAGACACACCCAATCCTGTCTCTGTAATTACAGATGATATGTACCAATGTTGGGTACTCTTTATCTTGTGCTTCATAATTGGCTATTAACTTACGAACTAAAATATGGAGCCGATACTCCAGTTAACCCAGAATAAGCTGTTCAGATTTGATTTATTGTGATCTAAGAATGGGCATTAAAGGTTATCCAGGTAACAGAGAGAGAACACAGGGGGATGCTGGCAGAACTTGGAGGGGAAGAGGCCTTTGAACTCTGGCAAATACGGCATATGTATGGAAGGGTTGACAGGAGTCAATCTGGGGCCTGGCATTTGAGCCCATGTAGATCCTAGTCTAAGTAGCTAAGTAGCTCTTGCAACCCCATGGACTGTAGCCCTCCAGGTTCCTCTGTCCATGGGATTTTCCAGGCAAGAACACTAGAGTGGGTTGCCATTTCCTTCTCCAGGGGATCTTCCCGACCTGGGGATCAAACCTGGGTCTCCTGCATAGAAGGCAAATTCTTTACCGACTGAGCTATGAGGGAAGCCCATTGAGATCCTAAAAGGCTTTAAAAATGATGACTCCAGCAGTCATTTCTTTCAGCCATTTCACCAATTAGCACATATTTATGGAGCACCCACTGTGTGCCAGACACTACACTTGATTCTGGCAAAACAACTGTGGGCCTAAACAACCATGCTCCCTGACCTCATGGAGCCTATTCCCTAGCGAGGAAGACACATCTTAAGTCACCATCTCACATTTGCGTCACTTCCTTTTTCTCTGTATTAACAGAACCCTAAAACAGTTTGGGATGGCAATATATAGCCCAACTAACCAAACGACATTTCCCAGCCTCCCTTGCAGCTGAGGAGAGTCACGTGACCTATTCTGCTCACTGAAATGTAAGTGGAAGTGTGTTGGGTATTTCAGGAAAGTTTTGCTTTTCTGATGTAGGTGCTATCCCTTCTATCTTGCTGCTGCTGCTTCTTTTTATTTTTCCCCTTTCTTCCTAGAACGTGAATGAGAGGCTAGAAGTGAGCACCATCTTACAGCTAGCTATGAGGTGGCCATACAGATTTAAGTGAGAAAAAAAAATGAGCTCCTTCTCTTACACGCAGTCCCTGCATGTAAGATACACTGATAAACCCATCTGTGTCCTGGACGTGAGATTATGAGGCCAGAATTCTCTTAACGGGTGACAGGAGCATAAAAGGGTGATTCTAGCAGTGGTCCGCAGCCAGGACTCCAGAATGAAGTCTCCAAGGCGTGGCAGATAAGTAAGGTCTAGTCTCCTGTGTTTCAAGGGCTCCTCCAAAGCAGACAGCATGCTGGAATGGGCTGTAAATATTCTCTGCATCACCCATCTGATCACACTGTGAGATGGGGGAACTGCACGCCCATGCCTGCTTCCCAGGGCTGCCACAGAGGAATTAGAGATGGGGCATGTGGGTAGAAATCTGTAAAAGCTCAGGGCTGCACTGAAGGTCAATTAACTTTCTTTTAATACCAGGCAGTCTAAATTAGAGGTAGCAAGGAAGGAGATACATGTAATGAAAGCCTAAGGAAGAGGTGGATTTTGAACTGGCCCCTGAAGGATGGTGCTGACCATGATGGACAGATACAAGAGGCTAGTACCCAGGAAGCTACGGAGCTGGGAAGCCAGGGCAGCAAAGGCTGAGAACCAGTGTAGACAAGAGGCAGGCCAGGACTCAGGTACTTTCACATGCTAAGGAATGGAGTGGAAATCGGATCACTGCTCAGGGTAAACGATCAGACAGAAGTATTAAATAAGGTATAAGGTAGGGTGTGTGTGTGTGTTCACGTCAAGTGTGATGAGAGGGGAGGGGAAGGCACAAGGTGGAGATCTCTCCAGCAATCAACTAAGCTGAAGGAACGTGGAGCTTAGTTGATTGGGCTGAATTTCCGGAAGCAGTATTTCCAAGGCCTGGGTGCCCAGAGCTAGAAGGCGCTCTGCAGCACAGGCTTAGGAGAAACACAGGCCCAGGGCGGCCTCCTGCTCGCTTCCCAGAGCCGCCCACCGACTCTTGACATGCACACACTGGTAAGTTCTTTCCACACGGCCTGGCAGGGCCATGGAGAGATCACTCCCGGGTAATGAGACAATTAGCTCCTTGCATTCTTCCTGCAGGAACAAATCCGGGCCCCCAAGGCATCTGCCCCCTCCTGTTCTTCCAGCTGGCCTCCCTGCCACGTGCACACCCTGCCCGGAACCGGGCCCAGCTGCTTGCCGCTCGCCTGCCCACTTCCGTTTCCAGCAAGGGTTCCGGAGGCTGGCGGAGCAGGGGGCGGAGTGATCGATGACAGCGCGCGTGCCCCTGCACTCCTCGTCAAAGTTCTTCCACGGGGTTGGCAGCCCCGTGCTGAAAGCTGCTCTGTAGCTGAGGCGGCATATGGACTGCTGACGGAGCAGCTGCTGGGGAAGAAGACGCTGAAAGGAAGCCTCTAGGGATAAACAGAGAAACCCATGGCACCACGTGGCACCCAAGGCAGAAATCTCATCTCCTTCACGGTAAGGAACGTGGTTTGGGATAGCTGTGCTAGATCTCATGCTCCTAAAATGATCATCGTCATCGTAACATTGGTTCCTCCCATACTATGTACCAGCCAGTTCTGTAAACTACTTTGGGTGCATTATTTCAACTTCTCCTTCAAACAGCCAAAATAACTGTTATTAATCCCATTTCCTTTTTTTTTTTTTTTTTTTTTAACAGATGGAAAAAATCAAGGCTAGAAAGTTTAAGGATATTTTGCTTGTCAGATAGTGACTCAGGTTTAACTCCAAGCCTTTAATCCTAAACAGGATAATAATGGTTTTCTCTTGAAAGCGTTTTGAGATTAACATTGGTAACTAAGATGCACTGGTGGTGTAATTTGCAAAGCAAGAGGGCACTTATTTTCTCCGTTGGACCTCTGTAGAGTTGTAGGGGCAGGCTATAGTCACCTCTGAGCTCCCAGGCTCTAGAACAGGGTATGGCACAGGTATACAGTGAATGAGATGAATAATGTATCAATCAACCCTGGGGGGAGCTGCTATCACATCCATTTTGCAGGTAGAAAGCCAGGCTCCTTAGGGAGTCTTGCCTAGGACCTCATAGTAAACTTGGCTGAGAGGAGATTTGAACTCTGATCTTCAAATCACAGGTTCAGAGCTTTCTCTGCTCTACTTGGAGTGTATCAGGTTAAATGGGGAGAGGGGTTGGCTGGGTGAAGGGGGATGGAGGAGAGTGAATGAGAAAGAACGTACATCTATGAGTGTGAATTATTTCAGAGTCAGTTGCTGATATCTTAATAAATCCCTGGTCTCTTGAGCCTGGAGAATATTGTTTCAGGAGAATCTAGTTTTAGTAAAAAGATGTTAAAATTTTTTTTTTTCTTGTTGTCGGAGGCCTGTCTGCAACCCAGTCCCCAGGGAGCCGTGGGCCAGTCTGTGTCCCTCGTGTCTGTCAAATGCCATTTCCCCCAGGTGGATCAGTCACCTTATTTGGGGATCTGGACCTTCCAGACATGTATACAGAAACTAAGAGCCCATTCATCCCGCTGAAAGCTGATAGCCGACAGAGATTCAATCCCATCTTGAGGCTAGAAACTTGGAGAGAAGCGACATGGACTAATTTTCTCAGACTCCTGAGAGAAAAGTTCCCGAGTATCAAAGGCAGTGCCATAAGCCGCACGAACAGTGCTGCTGGACAGCCCCACGTCGGGCTGTGGCGAGTCCTGGCTGGCTGTTGTCGTGAAGATGAGAACAGAAGCCTGCCACATCTGGATTGCAAATGTTTTTAGGGGTCCACTTTCCAGCCTCTGGGAGGCACAGGGGTACCCTGAGTGGGTGCTTGGACACAAGAGATTGAGGAACCAGACTGCTGGGTCCTTCCTGAATCACCCCTTCCTTTCCTTTCCATCCTCGCCCCCAGCTCCTCCCCCTCAATCTCACCTGGTCTTCGACCTCTGGGTATTTGCCTAAGCACATCCTTCCTGCCTGCCTGTTAAACTTTTATTTATACATAGAAGCCTAGCTCAAGTCACACACCTTGCACTCTCCCTGGCTGAATTGGTTACGTTTTGCTCAAGGTTCCCACTGTATTTTGCATCTTCTTTGGCTTCTCATATTCTGTTGCCTTTGTTTGCTTTAAGGGTCTGTTTCCCACACTAGGCAGAGAAGGAAATAGTCAGCTCAATTCCCCTCCAGAGGTCCCAGGACTGGGTAGATTCTGATGCTTGGTTGCTGCTCCCTTTTGAGTGAACAATAAGTTGTGACGTCTAAGCTTTTGGCAACCTCAGGTTGATTTTCTTTTGTATTATGCATTTTGTACACACTCCCAAGGGAGCTTTGAGAGACCAGTTGGGAGCAACTTGGAAGACTAGTGAGATGCTGAGACTCCTGGAATTTTGCCCAACCCACGTTTCAATCAAAAAAGTAGCCTGTACCCAGGCCAAACCTGGGTCTTAGAGAAAGGGCTTGCTGAAGACAGTAGACCTCAGTCCCAAAGACTTCTACAAGGCCTTTTGGTGCCAAGATCGCTCCCTCCTCAACCCTTCCAAGCCCTGTAAATGTTGGTATCTTCCCCAGCATCCAAATCAGAGCAGAGGGATCTGTGCTGGTAGTTTCAGCTTCCCTGACACTCCACGCACCAGCCCTCGATCTAGAGTGAGTCACCCACCCTCAGGTTCTTTCACTCGAGGATCACAAAGATGTTGACTGCATAGGATGATTGTGAGGATGAAATGAGATATTATTTATTATCCACTTAAATGTTTAGAGTTTTTTAATGCCATAAAAGTAACAGAATAAAGTGCCCTGAAACTTAATTGTAAGCTTGATGATTTTTCTTTTCATATATGCATACACTCAGGTAACCACCACCCAGGTCAAGATTTGGAGCTAACTGAGATTTTAAAAGCTGACATAGCTTATCAACTGTAAATCGCTGAAGAAATGTTGGTTTTGAATTATTACCAGGAGGTGGAGCCTCTTTCCCATTGAATTCCTCTCCGTTCTCAAGTTCTAGGTTTCTAGAAATCGTTAGCATCAGTTGCAACCACCCTAGCAATTTGTTGCCAGAGCCAGGACTCCAGAGCCCCAGCGGAGTGGCCGTGGAGACACAGCCCACACAGACCCACGGCTCTCAGGCCCACTGCCCGAGGCGTGCAGCCCCTGTACCCACCCCCTTAGGCACCAGATTTTCTCACAAAAGGTGGCCAGTGACAGCACAGCTGTTGCGTAGTTTCAATTCAAGACAACTTGACTAAAAAGCTATGCCCTGTATGCTAGGACCTGGGCAGAGAAGGAGAGAGGGAGCTTCCTAGACTGGGCGCTCTGCAGACCGTGGGGCTGTGGACATTAGCATGTACATACCTGTGAAGTGAGGCCCACGGTGTCCCCTTATCTCCCATGGGACTCTCTTCCCGAGGCCTCCCGGACCTCTCTGTCTAGTGCTGGCCCCTCCTTCGGGCTTGAGGCAGCCTCTCTGCTTTGTCTGCTGGTGTTTCCACCCGGCTGCTCCCTGGCCCTCTAAGCGCAGGGGAACTCGTCTTCCCTCCTACACTGGCTGCTGCTTCCTGGCTTTCCTCCGCATTCTGGCATCACTCGTCCCCAGTAGTCCAGTCACAGCCATGTCCCAGTATGCTAGGACACGCCGCGCCACTACTGTTCTGGTCCTCCTCTACTGCCTCTCTGTGTTACCTCTGGAAACCCTCATTGTGCTGGAAACCTTGGAGCTGGCTTTTCGCCAAAAATGGGATCTGCTGCCCCATCCCTGGCCATTTCACGACCTGGAAAGATGCCTGTGCTCTAGGAGCACCCGAGCCCTTCCACTGCACGTTATCCGCTCATCTGCCTGTCGGCCGCTGCCACCCTTTATCAGAGCCTTTGTCAGCCTCCCTGCCTTCTGCTGCCTAGAGTGGAGTTGGCCCTGATGTTGGTGGACGAACAGGTGAGTGCTGAGTTCATGACAAGATGGCACGTGATTGGCTGAGTTCATGACGAGACGGCATGTGATTGACTGAGTTCATGATGAGACGGCATGTGATTGGCTGAGTTCATGACAAGACGGTACGTGATTGTCTTGAGTGCATGACGAGACAGCATGTGATTGGCTGAGTTCATGACGAGACAGCATGTGATTAGCTGAGTTCATGACAAGATGGCACGTGATTGTCTTGAGTTCATGACGAGACGGCATGTGATTGGCTGAGTTCATGACGAGACGGCATGTGATTGGCTGAGTTCATGACGAGACAGCACGTTGTTGCTGCTCAGTCACTAAGTAGGGTCCGACTGTTTTCGACCCCATGGACTGTGGCCCACCAGACTCCTCTATCCGTGGGCATTCCCAGGCAAGGCTACCAGAGTGGGTTGCCATTTCCTTCCTCAGGGGATCGTCCTGACCCAGGGATTAAACCCACGCCTCCTACATTGGCAGGTGGATTCTTTACCACTGAGCACCAGGGAAGCATGAGACAGCATAAGTAACGGCAAAGCTGCTGAGCCATTCATCATACTTTCAGAGACCCCAGCCTTTTTTTTTTTTTCTTTTAAAGGGCCAGGGTATGCTAATTCAAGTGGGCGCTTTGAGAGTCTTCCTTCATCTTCTCCATCTTTGACCCTCACGTTAACAGAAAAGGGCTGGTGTCTGACACCTCGACATCCTCAGTGCTTGAAAATGCTGAATCTGGAGAAACTTTGTCATAATTACCTACCCACTTCAAAGTACAAACTCTGTAATTTGCCTTTAAGTGATCTTAAATTAATATAAATAATGAAGTATGCTCAGAATACTCAAGTACTGGTACATCCAATTGAACACAATTAAAATTAAGATGGATTTATTAGTATTGTGACTATTATTGATTAAAATGGTAATGATAAATAAGGAGAAATGTTAAGTACAACAGGGAATCAGTAGTATTTCTTCAAAGTAATCATTTTGCTGTGACTACCCAATTATTAGTATATTTAATGTGTTATTCAGTGCAATTAATTATCCACTTTGCTTCTGGGAAGGCACTAGGAAAAAATTACTTTCTGCCTGGAGTGGTGGTTGCTTAGGAGAGGGTCTGGGAAAAGCTGCTGCTTGCTGGGGCCTCTGTGATGGAGACCTTGCTCTTCGGGAATGTGATTCCAGCAGCTCCGATAGAGGTGTTGAGTGCCGTTGGGGAAGATGAAGGGACCCAAGAGACCAGGTTCTTGGCCTTACAGTCAGGTGCTTTTGTAGCCCTGGGAGGTGAGGGTGAGCAGCCAGGAGAGGGAAATCAGAAAACCTGACTTGATTCTGGACTGGGCCACCTAGTTGTGGGACCTGAGTTCCAGAGCTTCATTTCTCTGATCTGCAAAATGGTTAAGGATACAGCCTGCTGGCAAAGACCTACATGTGAAAGGGATCTGTCAGAGACACAGGTGTGTGGGGCCTTGGTGACCGCTTGTCAGGAGACAAGATAGTCCCCAGGCTCAGTCTGACTTGTGGATTTGCTTATGGTTCCTGTAAACCACCTCTGGGAGTTACCCCTCCCCTCACCCCCAGCCTGTCATAGGTCCCTGATGCCTTAATGCAGGTGAATGTGGAGGGTTACACACCTGCCCTCCAGCCGCTTCACCCTGTATCCCCTGACCCAGGTTATAAGTCCACGATCCTCCTTTCCCCTCCTTGCTGGGAACAATGTAGATGGGTGAGATGATAAAATAGAAATTGTTGGGCACTTTTACCGAGCTCATGCCCATTCACCTTCTTTCTTCCTTTTTGTTATGTGGCATGTGTGGTCTTACTTCCTTGACCAGGGATCAAGTCCGTGCCCCCTGCACTGGAAACATGGAGTGTTAACCACTGGACCACCAGGGAACCCTTTTTATTTTCTTATCTGTCTGTGCAACCATCCTACTAAGTAAAGGAGGCTTTATTAACCCCATTGAACAAACGAGTACACAAGGTTCTAAAGAGGGAAGGTGATTTGCTCAAGGATATAGAGCAAAGTGGCGATCTGGGGTCTTGAACTTGAATCATCTGACACTGAGAACCCTGTTATCCCAGCCTGTTCCGCTTTCCCACATTATTGTCACATTTCCTTATCTCTGAGTCTGCTCCCAACCCTCCCCAATGCCAAAGATTCACTGTAGCTTGCTTCACAAAGCTAATTGCTAGTTTTAACATACAGGTTTTGTTTTATGAGCTCCAAATTGCCCACATTAGGTTTTATTAAGTTCACATGTATGATTCTCCTTGTTTTTATTAAAATTAAGTTCACTCATTTGTCATTTACAAGGGAGTTTGAAATTAGGATTGTTTTGTATCCACGGAAACACAGGGAAAATCTTATATGTGATCAGACTTTTACCCACAGAATGGGGAAAAAAAGGGAGCTGGTAATTAGGTGCATAATCCATAGACAAGCTCCTAGAACACGTGGGGCCTGCTCTTCTGCTTTGTGGGTGACAGTTATGACAGCTCTTTCCAGCATGACTATGTGGTGGGGAGGGGTGGTAGGATAAAGGGGTGGGAGAAGCTGGTTCCAGTCCCAGCTCTCCCCTTCACTGATTCTTTGGCTTTAAGAACGACATGCCTCTTGTTTGGGGCCTTGGTTTCCTCATCTATAATATGGGGGTGTCAAAAAAGTTAGGCTTATAAAAAACTTTTTATCCCTTGTCTCAATTCTTATCGCTGGCAGAGAATGGCCATAATGCTGTGATGGGAAAGATTTAAAAATTTATCTTTATTAACTAACTGATTCAGCAGCTACTAACTGAGCAACTACTAAGTACCAGGGAGTCTTCTAGGTACTGGGGATGGTTGAACACTTCAGAAGAGACTCCTGTTCTCAGGGAATTGCAGTAGCAACAACAACAGAAACAGACAACTACATACATCACGTTGAAAAGATGATGATGTTACAAAAGATAAATTAGAGACAGTGATGCTATTTTAGACTGGGTGGGGGCGGGTCAGCTAAAACCTCTGTGAGGAGGTGGTATTTGAGCTGAGACCTCAGTGACAGAATGGATCCAGACATGAGGCCATCTGGTTGTAGCAGATGTGCAGATTGCAAGGTAGGATGGGAAGTCAGGGTGTCCAAGGAACAGAGATGAGGCCAGTATATTAGGAGAGGTGGAGATGGGCTCAGAGGGGTAGACTGTGCCTAGAGGGTGATTGATTAGTTATGTCTACATTGGAATGATGGGGAAGAGTGTTACTAATGTATGCCTCCTACTTACAATTTCTGGACTAAATGGTCCCAGCAAAGATATTTCAGTATCCCACTGGCAAGAGCCCCTTCCTGGTACAGGGGTGGGGCTCCACTTGGGTGGATACAGGGAGGCTCCTATGAGGAAGCGGGGGTGACATTTGAATTGGGCTTTGATGGATGCTAATTTCCATACCAAGGGGTGACATGCCTCTCTCCATGGCATCCAGTTTTGTCCTGCAGTCTGGGATATACTTCTTCAGTAACTTAGACAAGACACCCTGGTGTGGGTAAGGAGGACTGCTTGGAGGCAGGAACCTGGGCCGAAGCCCATGCTCTGCTGTTCTTTAAGCATGTGACTTAGCTGGTCACTTCAGTTTTTCTGAGCCATAGTCTCCTCATCTTTAAAACAGGACAGTAATAAAATTTACCTCTCAGAGTTTTGTAAGAACTTAATAATAAATTAGCTAATAGGGTCTTATAATATGTGATATCAGCATTTCAGGGGCTACCGTGGTGGCTTAATGGTAAAGAATCCATCTGCCAATGCAGGAGGTGCTGGTTTGATCCCTAGGTCAGGAAGATCCCCTGGAGGAGGGCATGGCAACCCACTCCATTATTCTTGCCTGGGAAATTCCACGGACAGAGGAGGCTGGCAGGCTACAGTCCATGGGGTCACAAAATATGGACAGGACTGAGCAACTAAACAACAATAATCAGCATTTTAGTAGTTATATATTAGTTAAAACACACTATAAAATATTATAACTAGTATTTCAAAATTGTTTTTATTATTAGGACAACTTCTGACACTCATCTCTCAAAAGAATTGGAACGTTTTTTTCTTGAGTGTAAATTGTCACAGCTTTATGGAAAGTAATTAGTAGAATGCAGCATGCTATGTCCTAAAAAATTGCTTGTTTCTTTTTGCCCAGAAATTCTACTTAGAATTTAACAAAAGAAATAAGTGGACTTCTTTTTCTGGCCAAGATGGAGTAGCTTGAAGTAGCCTAATTCTCGTGCTAAGAAGTAGAGATGCTGAGCAAAATACAAAAGAAATGAAGATGAATAAACTATTGTGAGAAGCAAAAACATGGATGAATCTCACAAACAAAATGTCAGGCAAAAAGAACCAGGTGCAAGATCTGTACAATTTTATATTTAAATAATACAAATCACACACACACACACACATCACAATATATATGTGTGTGTCATTTGTATTATTCAAATATACATACATATACATATAAAATACATATGAGTATATATTTATATTTGAATATTACATATATATATCAGTAAGATATATGTGAGTATATATAATTTAACCTGCTGGTTTTGAAGGTTTGGATAATGTTACCCTGGGAGGAGGGTATCACAGGAACTGAGGTTCTGGTAATACTGTTTCTTGATCAGGGTGGTGGTTCTATGGAGTGTTGACTTGATAAAAAATCATTAAACTGTACATTTTTGAATTGTGTACTTTTAAGTTTACTGTGACTTAAAAAAGTTTACCTAAATAAAAAAAGTGAAGAATTTCACTTATGGATAAAGGTGTGAAAATAAAGAGGCTTATCATGTATAATAGTAAAAAACAGAAATAATCTAACCGTCTAAACATGGGAAATACTTAAATAAAACGTGGTAATGATACTCTTTAAACTGACGTTTTGAAAGAATTTTTAACCATGTGGGAGAATTTTAGTACTGCCATGTTAATTGAGTATTGTTCCGTGAGCCTGTGTGCAGAATCTGAGACTGGGGTATACTGGCTACCGCCTTAGCCTTGGAGGATGGAGGGGGTGGGATGAAGCCCCTGCTGCTCAGCCTCTGCTTTTCCCATCTTCAGGGAAAGGTAAACACATCTCATTTCCAGCCTTGCTCCACTTTATTCTCCTTTCTAAAAGCACCCTAATCCTTTCACCGCTCTTCAGATCTCCCCCACCTTGGGAACCCCACCCGGAGTCCTGTCCTTCCCTCCAAAGTCCCTTGCCCTCCTCAACCTGAACGCTCTGGTCTGGATAGCTCCCCAGAGACTCCCACCCAGCACGCCTCTCCACTTCCCACGGTCAGTCCAGATGAAAGTCTTGGGGAAGAAGAGAAATGTTTTCCTACCTGTCCCATAGTTTACAAAACGGCTCCTACCTGCAAAGTTGTAAGTGCTGCATGTTATCATTGAGAGTTGTGTCTGCCACTTTCTCCATGGTCTGCCGGTCACCAGCTGGCCACCTGCTCTACCCCAGGCCAATCCTACTCTACCCCAGGATTTAGGATGGCTGCTGCCTTAATTACATGAGGATCTGGGAGAGGCTTTGCTTTCACCATGTGCAAGAGCCTGACTACGTTCCTGTTCAAGCCACCTTCCTCCTCACTCCTTCTTAGAGCCTTGGAGTGGGGGGAGGGAACATTTTCCACATATTCCACAATGAGTTTTCATTACTTTTATCATCAGAAAAATATTAAATAATGCGCTTTTTCTCTATGACTGCTCTAGATTAATGTTCTCAAGTGTTAATGTGTGATGCCTGCAAGTCACTTAGGGAGCTTGTTAAAACGTAGGTTGTGATTCGGTAGGTCTGGGGTTTGCCCTGGCATTCTGCTTTTCTGACCCGCTTCTAAGTGATGCTGATGCCGCTGGTCCATGCCACACTTTGAAGAGTGAAGTGACAGAGGGTAGTTGGAGAGGAGGAGCAAGCTGTGACCTGTCTCCTTGCTCTTCACTGGCCCCAGGCCCCTATGTTTCACAAATCTTCACATTTTGCTGAATGTTTAGTTTAACGATGCGTAAGTATGAAGTCTCCCAAGAAGGCTGGAGTCTACATATATACTTGGGCTAACCAAAGCACTTTGGAGGTTAGTTCTTTAGAAAACAGGTTCTCAGATTTGAGCCTCCTTACTCCTCAAGCAGATATAATAAGTTGAACTCATGGAAAGGGCCTTAGAGTCAAGAGGCCATGACTTCAGCCCCCAGCTATGCCCGTGACTCAGTTTCCCAAAACATAATTGATGGAGTTTAGTATAAGTTGTTGGTGAAGATAATGGTTTTCATGATCCTGTGATCCTAGGAAGTACTATAATAGTATTCATGTCCTTCAATCCAGTACTTCCCCTTCTGGAATTTTAGAGCAAGTAAATCATTCAATAGAAAAATAAAGATGTGCAAAGATGCTCAAAGAAGTTAGGGAGTGCTCAGGTACCAAGTCCTTACTGGAGGCAGGAGGGCAGCCTCCTGGGTATGCCAGAGGGGATTTGAGCATCAGAGGAGAAGGTGGCTAAGAAACCAAGGGTATCCTGATTATTACAGGTCTCAACTAGCCTTCATTTTCCAGTTGTATTACAAATAAAAAGTCCTTATAATGTCTTCTTGGGAAGATGAATAGGAAGATATTGAACTACATAGTGAACTATTTGTTTTATTATCAGACATTTCTGAATCAAGCAGTGCTGGAGTGGAAAGGACACCTAAGGCCTCTGGTTCCATGTGCTCATGTCAGAGCCCTGTAGAGTCCTGGAAATGTGTTGAGAAGACAGCCTCCCAAGTTCAGGGAGGACCAGAGCTTTTGTGATGCACCCTGGAGTCTCCCGGAGAGATGGCTGTGGTCATCTGGTCTCCAGAGAAACACTTCCAATGACAGGGGTGGCTCCCTGGTCTTCTCTTTACCATGAGGTGGGTCTGATTGTTTAGGAATTCTCTCAGATGAGTGGAAATTCTAACTCCCTGTGGCCTTTATCCCCTGACCCAAGCTCTAAAGTAGGCGTTTTCAAACTTTCCTCATGACAAGTATCTCCTGGGAGGCTTATTTAAAATTCATCCCAACTTTAATCCATATAAAACATATTCCTAGGTTGTGAAGGCTCACCGTTGCTAATTATTAGAGAAATACAAATCAAAACTGTAATGAGGTACCATCTCACATTGGTCAGAGTGGCCGTTATTAAAAATTCGACAAATAGTAAATTTTGGAAAGGGTGTGGAGAGAAGGGAACCATCCTACATTGTTGGTAGGAACGTGAGTTGGTGCAGCCACTGTGGGAAACAGTATGGAGCTTCCTCAGAAAACTAAAAATAGAGTTGCCATATGATCTAGCAATCCTACTCCTGGGCATATATCCAGACAAGACTATAATTTGAAAAGATTCATGTACTTCAATGTTCATAGCACACTATTCACAAGACCAGACATGGAAACAGCCTAAATGTCCATCGACAGATGAATGGATAAAGAAGATGGAGTATATACACACAATGGAACATCACTCAGCCATAAAAAAGAATGAAATAATGCCATGTGAGGCAACGTGGATGGACCTAGAAATTATCAAACTAAGTGAAGTCAGTCAGAAGAGAAAGACAAGTACAGTATCCTGTCACTTATATGTGGAGTCTATAATACGACAAAAGTGAACACATCTACCTGAAACAGACTCATAGACACAGAGAACGGACTTGTGGTTGCCAAGGACAGGGGAGGGGGAAGGGCTGCGAATTGGGGTTAGCAGACACGAACTGTTACACGTGGGATGAACAGCAAGATCCTACTGTATAGTACAGGGAGCTACATTCAGTATCCTGTGATAAACCATAAGGGAAAAGAACAGGAAAAAGAATAAATATATAAACATATATATTCTGAATCACTTTGCTGTACAGAAGAAATTAATACAACATTGTAAATCAACTATACTTCAATTTTAAAAAAAGATTAATTTCGTTGATACAGAGGAAAATTCACTACTGAAAGTGGCAGATATCGACTGAGTTCTTTATTTATCATATGAGCTGGCAGGTAATATATATTTTTT
Source organism: Cervus canadensis (assembly GCF_019320065.1). Taxonomy (NCBI): domain Eukaryota; kingdom Metazoa; phylum Chordata; class Mammalia; order Artiodactyla; family Cervidae; genus Cervus; species Cervus canadensis. The sequence continues at coordinate 9,289,316 of NC_057399.1, read as the reverse complement.
CATCTGAACTTAAAATATGAGATGTGTATCTATACATTTCTTCTAAAAGTTTTAAAATACCCCCATCCCTGTGATTGTGAGAAAGATCAGTGAGGCTGTTTTAAGATAGATAAAACTGAACAAGAGATTGAGAAAGAAGATATTAAAATACAAAAAATAGCCCACTAATATAGTTGTGATTAATAGTAGCAAAATTGAAGTTAATGTCCAATATTGAGGTTAGTGGATTAACTTTAATTTTTAACGTTTATCAAAACCTAGGAAGAACTATAACATATTCATGTCCTTCAACCCAATACTTTCCCTTCTGGAATTTTAGAGCAAGTAAATCATTCAACAGAAGATAAAGATGCTCAAAGAAGCATTAATTGTAGTTTCAACAAAATTATGAATAGATTCAATGCCAACAATAGAATATTAAGTAAATTGAGATATAACCATGAATTAAATATTATACAGCTATTAAAATGATTAGAAAATCTACACACCAATAGGCACAAATGCTTATGTAAGCTGGCAGAATAAAAATTTGGTCCATTTTTACCTTTTTTGGGTATATGGCTGAGCATTAGAAGAAAACATGGAAAAAGTACACTTAAGTTGAATAATTATTTGCTTAATAAATATATATACTTAAAATAATATGATTAATACAACAGTATGGCTATAAAGCCAATGGGAAACTCCATTTGAGAGAAGTTAAAGGTCAAGCCTTTGATAAATCCCCATTGAAACCAAGTACCCTAAGATCTCTGAGGTGTCGAGGGAAGGCCCTTGGGGTCAGCTGGTTCAACTTCCTAAGCATTGTGAGGATATTTATTTTAGTAACCTTGACTATAGCACCCTGTTCTCTCCCTGTCTTCTGTAACTGGTAAGCAACCCAAGAAGTTTTCCTCAAAGTTCGTGCCTACCTTTGGGAGAGACCCAATGTGGGGGGTGTTGGGTAGAGGCAGATGCTCAAAAGCGCAACGACGAAAGCCAGACTTCCCATCTCAAGCTTTGTTTTTGCAGACCAAAATTCTTTTGTTCAGAGCAGATTGGCATCAACTTCTCAAAATTTGCATCGTAGAACAAAGATTCATGTTTGAGTAAAAACAAAGAGAACAGCACAGCTTGCGACTCAAAGGTTCCTCCTGCCCCCCCACTACCACCCGCTCAATTCTCTATTTCTAGTCTGCTGGGGCAGAGAAGCCATTGAGTCGGGCTGGGAACAATTTACTGAGGCAAGGCTTCTAGAATGAAGGCTGGGCCCAGAGCTGAGACTCTCAGGGAGCGGGTTTGGGGGCTGGCCCGGGCATTAGGTTTCCGCATTTCTGGGTTAGGGACAATGCTCGTGAGCATTAAATTTACCAGGTGAGAGTTTACATAAATGTGCTATTACTGATTCTTTTTCAGTGAGCTGGATTTATGTAGAAAGAGCACATGTTTTAGAATCCAAAAGCCTGTATTCAGTCTTGGCTCTGCCTCTTAATAGCGATGGGATCTTGGCAATCACATTCCCTTTATGGGCCTCAATTTTCTGACTTATGTACAGAATGGGAAAATAATTCCTTGTACAGCTCACAGGGTTATTGTAAAGGTCACTTGAATAACCAATTGAAAATGCTTGATAACGTGAAATATTATGCACACTTAATTATTTTAATAATTAATAATAGTAATAGTGACTTTGCAATTCAGAATTTTATTCTGGAGTCCTAAATATTGATTCCTGCAGGCTTGTAATTATTTAAGGAATGATTTATTGGCTGCCATGTATTGAGGTTATAACATAAGTTAAATTTTTTTTCCAGCTGTGCTGACTGGGGCAAGGGTGGTGTGCAGGTGGGGGTGGTAAACCAGGAAATTGAAGTATCTGAGGAAGACACCTGTCCCGAGAAAGCCTGACCAGATACGTTAGTTCAAATCCTAGAGTTACGTATAATAAGGAGTATGCAAACTGATGTCATAAATGATAGGAAGGCATCTTAAAGAATCTTGTGAGAATGAAGAATTGGGGGTGTCCTCAATAGGTCAGAGAAAGAAATGGCAACCCACTCCAGTACCCTGGCCTGGAAAACCCCATGAACGGAGGAGCCCGGTAGGCTACAGTCCATGGGGTCGCAAAGAGTCGGACACGACTGAGTGACTTCACTTCACTTCAATAGGTCAGATGGGGAGCAGGCTCACCGATCAGTGACACTGAAGCAGATCCACCCAGGACCAAGGGGGAACACGTGGTGACCAAGAAGATGGGTCACATTTCATCTGAGCCTTCTCTAGACAGTTTGTACCCCTTCCTCGCTTTCTTGTCATCCCTGGGTCTGAATCTCAAGGCCAGGGACCTGAAGCCCGGAGATGTGAACCTACAATACACTGCTTTCTCTTTCTCTTTGATCCCATCCTCCAGCCACATAGTTGGAGTGATGCTATGTAATGAATGCTTTAAGATGTTCTTTATTACTCAAATGATGCAATTCAATTCTTCTTGTAAAAGAGCTAAAAGAGACAGATGTGATATAGAAAAGGAGGTGAGGTCCCTTTCCCCCACCTCTCCCCACCCCTGGAAGAAGTGTGGTGGATGCCTGTTCTCCCCTCTTGGAGCATTTACACATGTTCACAAATTAATCATATATTTTTGCTGCCTGCTTTTTTCACTAAGTAATAGATAGTGGAGCTCTTCCTACTGCCATATCGCTAATGCACTCTGCTTTCTGAGGAATGGGTAGGCCATAATTTACTTAACTATTCCCCTCCCTGTTAATAGTAGGTTAGGGTTTTATTTTTCGCTACTGCACACAATACTTGGATCCATGTACAAAACTTGTACCATGAGTTGTGTCGGGCACACAAACAACTATTTTTCTTTTTGGAAGAGTCCTAGGAATGGAATAGCTGGGTCTGTTGATATGTACATTTATGATTCGATGGATGTTTTCAAATGGCACGCATCAGCTGGCTCCACCAGTCTACATGTGTAGTGTATACGAGAAGGTTTCTCCATGTTTTTGCCAACACTTGGTATCTATCTTGTTTTTTTTTACTTTTTGCCAGATAATTCTTTTCCCTGACTAATGCAGCTTTGCATGGTTATTGTATGTGGATTATTAATTTTCTGTCAATTGTCTATTTCCTTTATAAATGTTTACAACTTTTACAATTTACTTTGTCAATTGTCTTTTTCTTTCTGCTTTGTTAGAATTCTGTGTGTTCTGGATACTAATCTTTTACCAGTTAAGTGTGTTGTAAATATTTTTCCTCAGTCTTTTAAACTTGCCTTATCTTATAACCTGGTTTATGGTATATTCTGACTGACAGAATATTATATATTTTATGAGCATAAATCTATGAAATTTTTATAGTTTTTAGATTTTTGTCTTTTTCTTAGGAAGGCCCTGACATTCTAAATTTGTAAAAAAATATTTACCTATATTTTCTTCTAACATTTTTATAGTTTTGTTCTTTAACCCTCATCTGAGGGTTATTTTCTGTGGATGAATGGTGCAAGTTGGGAATCTAACTTAACTTTTTCCCCAGATGAATAGATAATTGGCCCAGTCCCAACTGTGGATCAGGCCCTAATTTCTCTAGGAATTTGAGCTACCACCTTTATTGTGTAGTTCATTTTCATATAATCAGGTTTGTTTCTTGGCTTATTAATCTGTTCCATTGATCTACTCATCAATACCTGCACCAGTATTAGGCTAGTTTAATTATTATAGCTTAAGTGTGTTTTGACATCTGGAAGGATAAGACCTGAATGAAAAATGCTGTTAATTTAGACTGGAATTGCACTGATGGGTAAAATCAGTGTATTTTCAATACTAAGTCTTCCTAATCAGTTTTAAAACTTCTGATATTGAAAAGGTTTTCATATTATTTTATCTTCAAATAAATCTTGAACATTTAAAAATTATATTTGTTTTCTAGGAATTTTATGTTTTTTGTTATAAATTGAATCCTTCTAAAATTATTTAATTAATACTAGTATATAGGCAAGTTATTGGATTAGGTATATGATGTATATACCCATAGTTCTGAACTTTCTTACTAGTGCTAATATTAATAGTTTTCAATTGATTCCCTTGAATTTTTTTAGGTGGGCAGTCATATTATCTTAAAGAGTGAACTTTTTTCCTTTTCAAGCTTCATGTCCCTCTTTTCCTTGTCTTTTGACCTTTGGGACAATAATATCTAGTATTGGTGTTTGCAACCACTTTTGTCTTGCTGTTATCTTTAGTGGGAATGCTTCTGAGATCTCACCACTAAGTCTTTCATTGTTGATGATTTCTAATAGGTATCTTTTTTTTATGTTGAGAACTTAACATTCCATTTCTGACTTACTGAGATTTAAAAAAAATCAATTCTAAATGTTGAATTTTATTAAATCCTTTTTGTATTTATTGAGATGTTACTTCATCTCTGTGATAAATTACAGGATTAGTTTCTCTAATATTGAACTGCCCTTTGCCCCCTGGATAAGCTCATTTTAGATACACTATTTTTAAAATATACTCTTGGATTTGATTTGTTAATATTTGTAATTTAGGATGTTTTCATCTCCATTCCTGAGTGACAACTGGCCACCCTTTCCTATGATTCTTCCTCTGTGTTCCTGTCTTTATTGTTTCTCTATTTCTAACTCTATCTATGGCCACTCCAGCTTCCTTACTCTCCTCCAAACACCTCAAAGACAACACGCTTGTGTTTCCTTGCGCTGGGAAGCCTCCCCCAAGAGGTCTGCATGACTGGGTGTGGGGTTTGTTGTTGTTTGGTCACTAAGTCGTGTCTGACTCTTTGTGACCCCATAGACTGTAGCCCACCAGGCTCCTTTAGTCCTCCACTATCTCCTGGAGTTTGCTCAAATTCAAGTCCACTGACTCGATGACACCATCCAATCATCTCATCTGCTTCCCCCTTTTCCTTTTGCCCTCAGTCTTTCCCAGCATCAGGGTCTTTTCCAATGAGTTGGCTCTTTCCATCAGGTGGCCAAAGTATTGGAGCTTCAGCTTCAGCAGCAGTCCTTCCAATATTCAGGGTTGATTTTCTTTGGGATTGACTGGTTTGATCTTGCAGTCCTGGGGACTCTCAAGAGTCTTCTCCAGTGCAATTCAAAAGCATCAGTTCTTTGGTGCTCAGCCTTCTTGATGGACCAACTCTCACATCCGTACATGACTACTGGAAAAACCATAGCTTTTGACTATATGGACCTTTGTCGGCAAAGTGGTATCTCTGCTTTTTAATACACTGTCTAGGTTTGTCACAGCTTTCCTTCCAAGGAAAGGAGCAAGTGTCTTTTCATTTCATGGCTGCAGTCAGCATATGCAGTGATTTTGGAGCCCAAAATGTGGGAGACACTTGGCTATCTATCACCACCTTATCTAAACTTGTTGCTCCCCGTCATCCTCTACCCCTTTAACCTGTTCTTTGTCCTCCATAACAGTATATCTATCAGAAGGTGTATTATTTACCCGTTTGTTTCCTGGTTTATTATCTGTCTTTTCCTACTAAGCTGTCACCCACTGGAGCAGGGCCATTGTCTGCCTGGGTGCTGCCACATATCACAGAGTAGATGCTCAGGAAATGATGGATGGATGAGTGGTGTTGTTGTTGTTTTCCAGACAAAGGGCATGGGAAACAGAATTTCTCAGTCTCTTTAGGTTTGAAGCATGTTTCAATTTTGTCTTTTCCATTGCATTCTAGTTGGTTGGCTCAGGGTTCTAATATTTAAGTGCCAGTTCCTGCTTGAGCAAAGTAGAGATAATAAAGGCACTCGTCTCTTGGAGTTTTAAAGGCACTCAGTGAGAAATGTATACAGAGTACTTCTCACCATGCCAGGCATGTAGGTAGCTAGTGGTCAGGAAATGTTTGCTATTACTGTTACCCACTCTCTCACCCAACACAGAGAGGCCTCCTTGAGTCTCAGGTCCTCTTCACTGTCCAGGGTGGACGGTAATCCTTGCCCTGTTTATTTCGCAGGGTGATATGAGGCTTATGAGAGAGCATGGAGTTTGAAAACAATGATGTGTCATGGGAATAATGTGACTCTCCTCACATGTTCAAGAAAGAGCCCTATTAAAGGAACCAGGGAAGTAGGGTTCCCCTTGGGCAGAGAACAGACCTGGAGCTGGACAGACCTGGGCTCAAATCCCGGCTCTTCTGTTTACCGACTGCGTGACTTTGGGCGAATTACAGGCCCCTCTGATATTCACCTTCAGTGTCATTGCTGTTCATTCTGTGAAACAGGTGACAGTAACACCTACTTCACGGGGTTACTGTGGGAATTAAAGTGAATATATAAAGAACCCAGTTTAGCATTCTTCACAGAAGTGGGTATTTAATAAATGATATCTATTAATATTATATTTGTCTATGAAAAGGATTGGCAAGCCACAATTTAGAACATTCTCTTTCCAATTTCCCATCATCGAAATAATCACATTTCGCACATCCTCACTGGCAGATTTCACAGCTAGTGCATTCAGGAAAAGTTATTTATTTGAATAACAAATTCTTTGCCCAGTTCCCCAAACTGCACATTCAAGCAGAGGTTGTTACAGTCGACAGTGTGGGGTGTATTGAGGAAGGTGTGGTGATGATGGTCATAGAGACAATATGTGAGGCCCTCACTGTGTTCTAGGCACTGTGCTCAGATCATAAGGCACTCCTTCATGCACCCTCTTCCTACAAATAAGAAAGCAGGAGCCCAGAGAAGCTAGACAACATGCCCAAGGCCACATAACTAAAAGAGGCAGAGGCCATATCTGAATTAGCAGGCTGACTTGGAAATCGTTTTCAGTATTAGAATGGGACAGAGATGTTTGGGCATAACAGCTCTTCTCTTGACGTTTTCAGAACAAAGGGAGGGCACAGGCCTCCAATGTGCCACTTTCCTGGGTGTAGGTTACTTGCTTATAAGACTAATATTTTGACTAATATTTTTTGAATGAATGAAAAATCAACAAATAAATACGCCAACCAAGGTAGTCTTCCTCTGATGACCCTCATAAACAAGACCATGATAGTGTCCTGTAAAGTCTACAAATGCTGGAGAGGATGTGCAGAAAAGAGAACCCTCCTGCACTGTTGGTGGGAATATAAATTGGTGCAGCCACTTTGGAAAACAGTACGGAGGCTCCTTGAAAAACTAAAGACAGAGTGACCATACGATCCAGCAATCCCACTCCTGGGTTTATATCCGGAAAAAAACGAGGACTCTAATTTGAAGTGGTACATGAACTCCACTGTTCATAGCAGCGCTGTTTACAGCAGCCAAGACATGGAAGCAAGTCACATGCCCAATGCCCAGTGATTGGCTTAGGAAGATACGGTATATACACCATGGAATAGTACTGAGCCACGAAAAGAATGACATATTGCCATTTGCAGCAACATGGATGGATCTAGAGAATATTGTACTTAGTGAAGTAGGTCACCCAGAAAAAGACAGATATTCCACAAAATGTATGTGGATCTAAAAAATAATGCAAATGGATCTATACACAAATCAGAAACAGACTCACACACATAGAGTCTTATGACAAACTTATGGTTACCAAAGAGGAGGGGGAAGGGGCAAATCAGGAGGATGGGATTAGCAAGCTACTCTACATAAAACAGGTAAGCAACAGGGGTTTACTGTATAGCTATAGCCCAGGTACTTATATTCAATATCTTGTAATAACCTGTAATGAAATATAATCAGAAAAAATAACAGAATCACTAAACTGCACACATAAAACTAACATAATATTGTAAACCAACTATGTTGTTGTGGTTAGTTGTTAAGTTGTGTCTGACTCTTTTGCGACCCCATGGACTGGAGTCCACCAGATTCCTCTGTCCATGGGAGTTCCCAGGCAAGAATGCTGGAGTGAGTTGCCATTTCCTTCCCCAGGGGATCTTCTTGACCCAGGGATTGGACCTGTGTCTCCTTCTTGGCAGCTGGGTTCTTTACCACTGAGCCACCTGGGGAGACCAAATCAACTATTCAGTTCAGTTCAGTTCAGTCGCTCAGTCGTGTCCGACTCTTTGCAACCCCATGAATCGCAGCACGCCAGGCCTCTCTGTCCGTCACCAACTCCCGGAGTTCACTCAAGCTCATGTCCATTGAGTCGGTGATGCCATCCAGCCATAGTTCCTCTTTCAGTATCCTATATTTTGCCTTTTCATACTGTTCATGGGGTTCTCAAGGCAAGAATACTGAAGTGGTTTGCCATTCCCTTCTCCAGTGGACCACATTCTGTCAGACTTCTCCACCATGACCCATCCATCTTGGGTGGCCCTACAGGGCATGGCTTAGTTTCATTAACTAGGCTTCAAAATAAAAAAGAATATGCTGTATGACTATATGCTTATAAAAGAGTATGCTGTAAATAAGACTATGAGATCACAAAGAAAATGATACCATTCACTTGTAGCCCAGAACTGTAGGCATTGCTCCATCTTAGTATCTTTTCTTGCAATTGTTTCCTTCTATTAATTATATTAGTCTATATTGCAGACTGGATAGCTGCCCACCAAGCTCAGGCTGTGTTTCTCAGCTTCTTTTGCTATGGAGTGGATTCTTGCCAGTGATGGGTGTCACTTTCTGGCTATGGCAATTAAGAAGTAGATGTATGCCTTCTTTTATTTTCTAACCTGCTGGCTGCCTGCAGGGGATGAGGACAGAGCCACAGTATGGAAGGAGCCTGGGTCTCTGAAAGACTGTCCACCCACCAGAAACCCCTGTGTTGGATATTCCCATTTGCAACAAAACTTTCATTTTTGTCCACTGTATTTTGGGTATTTGTTACAACTCTTAGCATAACTTTTCTCAAAGCTTCAATTCCTTCTGAATTATCTAATCTCCTTTGTAGAGTTTCAGATACACACACACACATATACATGGTTCATTTTGTTGCTGATAATTTGTGAAAGTATAATGAAGGAAAGGGCTTCCTTGCCTGGAGAATTCCATGGACAGAGGAGCCTGGCGAGCTACAGTCCATGGGGTCTCAAAAAGTTGGATGCAACTGAGCAACTAACACTACTACTAATGAATGAAAAATAGAGGTGAAGAAGGATGCCCTAGAAGTTCTTTCTTCCTCTCTTCTCAAGGCACAGGAATGTTCATTATAGTTTACAAAGTGGTTTTCCATAAACATTTAATGCATATAATTTACTGGTGTATTTATTTTTGTACAGAGGAGGAGATTAAAGGTCAGTTAAGGGGTTTTCCCTCGGTCACCCAGCTGGCAATTAAACGGCAGTGTAGGGGCTGACACCAAGTGTGTCTGGGCTTGCCCCCTCTGATTTTTTGTCACATCCCAGTAATACACGTGATGTGAAGTTCCCTTTCCGTAAACAGGGTGTCTAAGATGGTTCTGATAAGTGCCTCGTCTCTTCCTTCTTTACACCTTTGTGTCTGCCAGGGTTTCCTTGGGACGTAGTACCCAAGGAAAGCTTGTGATCAAAAGCTTGTGATCACCAAAGCTTGTGATCAAAAACAGCTGCAGAAACAAGAGGAAAACATCTCCTAGAAAGTAATGCCTTGGAACACCACGAGTGTGGACTTGTAGGAGGTGGACGAGGGTACGTGGCATAGTGGAGCCATGGGGGGAGCTTTGGGTCTCCACAAGAGGCGTCCTGTTGTCAGCCTCCTGGGAGGCTCCATGAACTTGATCTCAGAGCCAGGGGCAGGAAAACTGGACTCATCCTTCCACTAAGGAATGAGAAGACTTCCTTCAAACTTCCTAGGAGTTTGAACTGCTTCTAAGGTAGAGCCCAATTAGCCTGTGTAGACTATGCTATTCAATTATATGGTTGGTTCAAAAGTATTTAATGATATAGGAGAATGATCATACAAAAATATTAAGTGATAAAATAATATGATGCAAAATAGTACAATCCAAATTTTTGTTGAAATTTTTATGTAGTTACACACACACACTTGCCAAAAAGACTGAAAGAGAATATGCCTCACCTTAGCAGGAATTATTTCTGGGTGATGAGATCAGAGCTGAAATTCATTTATTTAAAAATTCTTTTCTGTCATTTTAAATTTTCAGAGGGGCTTCCCAGGTGGTGCTAGAGGTAAAGAACCTGCCTGCCAATGTAGGAAACATAAAGGGACACGGGTTTGATACCTGGGTCGGGAAGAGCCCCTGAAGAAGAAAACGGCAACCCACTTCAGTATTCTTGCCTGGGAAATCCCATGGACAGAGAAGTCCTGTGGGCTATAGTCCGTGGTGTCACGAAGAGTCGGACATGACTTAGCTACTAAACAACTATTATAATATATGAACTCTGTAGCTAGGAATTATTTCTGGGTGATGAGATCAGAGTTAAAATTCATTTATTTTAAATTTCTTTTCTATCATTTTAAATTTCCTAAAATAAACAGGCTATTTTTGTAAACAGAAAAAAATGTTAAGAAATAGAGTTTGGTTTTCCTTGATTTGATTTTAAGGTTTTTGCTCATTTTCAAATTATAGCTTTGTTGGGAGAGAAAGGAAAATTAAATGAGCTACCAAAAACTTGCCACAAATAATAAATTGCTATTAATGTTATAAATTAGGTAGTCAGTTATCAGATTAAAATTAAAGCCATATAACAGGTTATTCATACAATACTCAAATTTTTTAATTTATTCTGATTGCCTTGTCTACTACATCGAATTTAGATAGCTTATAAGCTGTTTCATTTTGTTGTTGATGTGTTGGTTTCGTTGAATAACTAAACTTAAAAAGACTTCCCTGGTGGCTCAGTTGGTAAAGAGTCTACCTGCAGTGCAGGAGACCTGTGTTCCATTCCTGGGTGGGGAAGATTCCCTGGAGAAGGAAATGGCAATCCACTTCAATATTCTTGCCCGGGGAAATCCCATGGACAGAGGGGCTTGGAGGGCTACAGTCACGGGATCACAGAGAGTCAGACACAGCTGAGCAACCAAACAATAACCACCTCAAACTTAAAAAAGCAGACGAAATGACAAAACATATATACACATATAAATTGGACAGAAAGTTCAGAATTGCCTTAAGAATGTTTTTAAAGTGTTATTTATAGTAAAAGCGATCAGGTCCCTGGTAGGTAAATGAACCAAGCTGTAAGCATATTTTGCTTAATAATAACACAGCTAATGAAACATAACAAGTGGATACATGTGAATTCTGACTAGGAATCACAAGCAGTGCGATGTAAACAATCATGATAAGCCCCAGATGCTGACCAAGACAGCTGTGGAGCTGGTGAACTTCACGCAGCCTTCTTCGAATCACCCCAGTGATGCTGTCAAGAGCCATAACAGCCACTCTGGTTCTTTCTCTCAGTTATCTCAATTATGGAAACTTGCCCCACAAATAACTCAACAGAAACAAAAGCCTAAATGAAGACAAATATTAACTGTAGCATTTTATCTAAGTGTAAGGAAATATACTTGAAAGAACCCAGTGACCCCACCAAATAGGAATGAAAGTAAATTCTAGTATCCCAGCTTACTAAAATACAAGGCAACGGTTATAATGACAATTGTGAGGACCACACAGAACTATGAAAACATTTATTAAACAGTATTAAATGGAAAGGAATATATGATTATATTTCTGCTACAAATGCTGTTATTTCAGTGTAAATTTTTATGTGCCTATGACCAGGGATGGGAAAGAAGAAAAAAATGAAAGCAGTTACACCTTGGTGAGGTTATGAATGATCTTTCCTCTTTCTCAAATATTTAAAAAAATATAATTATGAATGTGTGTTTCAAAGAAAAGAAAGATTTCCATTCCTACTTATCTCCATAAATAAAGAAAAATCTTCTAAATGTAAGGTTCTGTGAAATTTGATTTAATTTTATTTAGTTAAATTTCTTAATTTAATAAATAAATAAATAAATAAATAAATAAATTAAATTTGATTTAATTTTTGTTTAGAAATAAAAACTTCATATTTGTTTTCTATGATAGTTATACCAAATTTCCACAAACCACATAAAGTTATTATCTTATGGTTCTGTAGGTCAGAAGTTAGACATGGGCTCATGGGCGAGATCAAGGTGTCAGCAGGGCTGTGTTCTTTCCGGCCTCGCTAGGGCTTCCCCTGGTGGCTCAGCTGGTAAGGAATCCACCTGCAATGCGGGAGACCTGGGTTTGATCCCTGGGTTGGGAAGATGCCCTGGAGAAGGGAAAAGCTACCCACTCCAGTATTCTGGCCTGGAGAATTCCATGGACTATATAGTCCATGGGGTCACAAAGAGTCGCAAACTGAGCGACTTTCACTAGGGAAGAAGAACCTGTTTTCCTGACTTCAGTTTCTATCAGCTGCCTGCATTTCTTGCCTCATGGCCCCTTCCTCCATTTTCAAAGCCAGCCATGGAGGGTTGAGTTCTCACATTGTATCACTCTGGCTCTTCTGGCTTTTCTTCCACTTTCAAGGGTGCCTGTGATTAAGCTGGGCCCATCTGGATGAGCTTCCTCTCTGAGGGTCAGGGGATTAGCAACTGTAATTGCATGTGAAGCCTTGATTCCCTTTGGCCAAGTAAGGTGCCCTATGAATCACTGCTCTGCCTGCCTTAAGCCCCTAGTCTGTGCTGGATGTGGTGCCAGCTGATGTTGGGGAGAAGAGGAGGGAGGCTTAAAGATGATGCTCATGGTTAGAAGTTGAAATCAGTCATGTAGAAGAACACCTACGATACAATGCGGATGGTGATCAGGGTCCTGGCAAATTAACATTAAAGACTTGGGGGGGCAGCATGGTTCCTTTTAGCTGGAAGACTCAAGGAGGGGTGAGGGGGTTCATGGTGAATTGGCATTTGAATTGGGCCTTAAAGGACAGGTGGGATTTGGATACAGAAATTGGCAGAAGCAGCCTGTGGCATTTCACGTAATAGATATTAAATGGAAGTTAGTGAAATGGCCATTTTTGTAAGGGAAAGATATACAAACACTGACTTTTTAATTCAACCTCATGCGTCAAAGCGGAAGGCATGGAGATGAAGACAGCAGTGAGTGTCCCGGGAACGCCCGGAAGTCTCTTCTCCTGTCTTTCTAACTTAGCCAGAACGTCTAGTTTGTTTGTTTGTTTATCAGCTGTTCTTACTCTTACTTTTTTCCTTACACAGCCTCTAAGGTGCCAGTTATGCAGTTCCCTTCCAAGCAAAGTAGCCTCTTAGCAACTTTTTTTTCATGGTTTATAAAAGCTTCATGCTTTGAGCAGAACAAGTTCTGCTGTTTGGACTGGACCAGCTGGAGCTAAAGGCTGCCTACAGAGAAACTCCTACTGAATGCCAATCGTCTGGTCCTATCAGATTGTCTCTGCCTGGGACAGCTGAGCGGGAGAGGCCAAGAGAAGGCAGAACCCCAGGAGAGACAGAGAGACAGACAGACAGACAAAGGTTAGCACTGGTTCAGAGTAGCTACTACACCCACCCAATAAGCTCCTCATTACCAAAGGTTTCCTGAGTGTGTATCTGTTTCTTGAAGTCAATGAAAATGGCGTTTGGCATGTTTTAAGGAGGCCCCATCAAACTTGAGTCTGTTGTGTTTGCAGGATATTTTGGTTATTAGTATTTTCCTCTTGATTTGATTATTTATGAGCTAGGAACACTCCTTTTGGTAGCCAAATGCTTCTCTTCTGCACCTTATCACACAGAGCTCCTATTTACTGATTTTCAGATAACTACTTATAGAATTTTTCCCCCCAAGTCCTGGATAGACTCTATGTCATATCACATCACATCACTTTATGAGTCTGGATTCACAAAGGTGAGGCTGCCCTGAACCTCCATGTCTAAAGTCCAGAGGAGGCAGCACCCGGTGGACAGTGTTGTCATGGACTCTGTCTTAATAACCAACTCTAAGTGGAAAAAATGGAAAGATGAGGTGAGAGCGAATTACAAGCCCTTGCAATAAAATTTGTGGGGTTCCCCCTATAAAAATAGAACTCTATTAAAACTCAAAGCAGAGGAGGACTCACGAAGGCTGCTGAGTTACAAGGCAGGTAAACCCATAAAGATAAAATAGTTTACTAGTTAACAAATTAATCCAGGAAAGAAAAAAAGGCAACTACATGAAGAAGACACCGTCGAGAGGTATTATTAGTAATTACTATTATAAGATGGAGTAAAATGGCAGCAGACAGGAAGGTCAGAGAAAGGAAATGGTTTACAAAATGCGTCTCAGAAATTTAGAGACAGGAAGATTTTGAATCAACCCCTGTGTATTATCACAGTCACCAAAGAATTACAAAAAGGACGTGAGAAACAACAGTCAGCAAACTGGGAATCATTTCCAGCCAACGGGAAGAAACAGAAAACGGGTTTGCGCATGAGGGTAAAGCCAGGAAAACCCAAGAAATCCTACAAATTGTGCTTTAAAACCAGAGAGGGCCCTGAAGATTGGCAGAAGAGGAGTGCTCTCCAAGGCACAGGTAAATCTGAAGGAAGTGAAAAATAAAATAGAAGGAAAAGAAGAAGAAAATGAAGAAAAATGTTCACAACCATACCGTTCCTGAAGATTTATCATAGAAACAACTCAACAACGCCTGCAAAGACAAACCCAAATAAGGGGGCACCTGGAGGGTTGGGAAGATCCCCTGGAGGAGGGCGATGCAACTCACTCCGGGATTCTTGCCGGGACAGGGGAGCCTGGCAGGCTACATACAGTCCATGGGGTCACAAGGAGTTGGAGACGGCTGAAGCAAACACACACACACACACACACACACACACACACACACACACACACACACAGATAATTAGTGGCATGGGGTCACAAGGAGTTGGAGACGGCTGAAGCAACCACACACACACACGCGCACACACACACACACACACACACACACACACACACACACAGATAATTAGTGGCCGGAAATGCTTGAAGTCCATGTGGGAAGAAAAGATCTTAACAATACATGGAAGAGGAAAAATGTTAGCCTGTACAGCTCAACATAAAAAATGGTACCATACTGAGCAACAGCCACTCCAGGCAAAAGCAAAATACATGGTCGCTGAGTCTAATACACCAACCAAAATAAGAGCCCAGACCCAGATTGTGTTTCCAGTCAACACGTGCCTTTGCATTTAAGAAGAGAAGATGTTTGCCCACCCAGAAAGGCCACAGCAATTAATCATTCTTGGTGCTGAAAGAAAACATTTGGAGGTCAGAAGAATTTGTCATTCTCTTATCTCAGGTGGGGTTAAGATGTGGACCGTGTGAGGTTGGGCAACCACCCGTCCAGGTTGTGCTGGGACTGAAATGTCCCCTAGCGTGAGACGCTTGCTGTGCAGCAGATAAGACAGCCCTGAGCAGACCGGGAAGCTCCGTTACCCTGGCACTAGTTTCCGTCACATGGCAACCTGGGCAGGCTGATTAGGCTTGACAGTAAAGTTAACACAGAGCGTTCTCTAAACTCCTCAGGTACTGAAGTTTTCAAGTTTGTTGTTTTCTTCTGTCATCTAGGAAAATGTTCCTAGAATAGTCAGCATTTGATCATTTATTCATTCATCCAGTTAAACGGTGGTTGTGGGCTTTTTAATGCCTTGGGCTGGGTGTGCAGTTCCAGTGGAAGCACACCTCTGACCTCATGGGGCTTAGAGGAAAAGCAGGAAAGCTGGGCATGAAATGCATACACATGAAGGTGTGTATAGCTGGGAATGTGATGGGAGGTGTGAAGGAAAAGGACAGCACGGTGTGACTGAGAGTGACAGAAGATGTCATTTCGGCTGGAGGAGGGGCTTTCCGGCTGGAAATGACCCTCTGAAGAAGGGACAGGAGAGCAGAGACCTGAGGATGAGAGGAGAGAGGAGGCAGATGGAGGATGGAGCAGCGGTGGGGAAATGTATGTCAGGCAGAGATGGAAGACAGAGAGTGTTCCAGACGGGGCGGGGGGCGGGGGCAGCACATGCCAAGGCCCCAAGGCAGGAAGTAGCTTGGTGAGTGGAAGGAGTAGAGAGAAGGCTAGTATTTCTCCTAAATTCACCTGGAAGATCCGGAAGTACCAGGCGTCACTGTGGCATAGTGGGTCCAAGCAGAGTTGAAAGACAGAGAGAGAGAAAGTGGACCCAAGAAGCAAAGGCTAAATGTCAGTGGTGGATAGTGATCCTTTGTGCCTACACCGTTCTTACGGAAATTTAAACAAGTGAGTATAGCTACCCCTGTGGTCTCTCTGATAAACACGTATTATAAAAGGCTCTGAAACAAAGCTGAAAATAAGAGAATGGCAGCGATTTCGAAGAATGTGTCATTATGGATAAAACTCTCCTTAATCTGAGAACTGCAAAAACGAAGGGAAAAAATACAAAGGCTGCTTCTAGCTCTGCTAAGTGCCAGGAGAATAAGGGAGGTATTAAAATCCGGGCAAAAAGTTGGTGCTCCTGGATGGTCCCATCTCCATTTCTCCCTGTCTTGTGCTCGGTCGTGTCTGACTTTTTGCGACCCCATGAACTGTAGCCCGCCAGGCTCCTCTGTCCATGGGGATTTCCCAGGCAAGAATACTGGAGTGGGTTGCCACTTCCTTCACTAGGGGATCTCCTGACCCAGGGATCGAACCTGAGTCCCTTGAGTCTCCTGCACTGACAGGCGGGCTCTTTACCACTAGTGCCACCTGGGAAGTCCCCCCATCTCCAGAAGGCCCAGAAATGCCTGAATATTTGCCTAAAGTGAAAGTGAAGGTCCCTCTGTTGTGTCTGGCTCTTTGCAACTCCATGGACATACAGTCCATGGAATTCTCCAGGCCAAAAATATTGGAGTAGGTAGCCTTCCCCTTCTCCAGGGGATCTTCCTAACCCAGAGATCGAACCCAGGAATTGAACCCGGGTCTTCCACATTTCAAGCAGATTCTTTACCAGCTGAGCCACTGGGAAAGCCCAAGAATACTAGAGTGGGTAGCCTATCCCTTCTCCAGCGGATCTTCCTGACCCAGGAATTGAACCAGGGTCTCCAGCATTGCAGGTGGATTCTTTACCAGCTGAGCTACCAGGGAAGCCCGAATATTGCTTAAAGTGAAAGTCTTTCCGTCATGTCTGACTCTTTGCGACCTTATGGACTATAGCCCACCAGTCTCCTCTGTCCATGGAATTCTGTAGGCAAGAATATTGAAATGGGTAGCCATTCCCTTCTCCAGGGGATCTTCCTGACCCACGGATCAAACCCAGGTCTCTGGCTTTGGCAGGCAGGTTCTTTACTGTCTGAAGCTTTACCTTAAAAGAGTCCTGGGACTTCCCTGGTGGTCCAGTGGTTAAGAATCTGCCTTCCAGTGCAGGGGAAACGGGTTCAATCCCTGGTCAGGGGATTAAGATCCCACATGCTGTGGAGCAACTAGCCCATGTGCGGGAGAGCTCGTGTGTTACAGTTAGAGAGAAGCCCAGCACATCACAGGGAAAGATCCCCTGTGCCGCCAGTAAGATGTGAATCAGCTAACAAATAAAAATAAATAAATAATTTAAGAAAAAGAATCCCCAAAGAGCTATACCAGCGGGGACTCTGGCATAGGAAAGCAACATATTCATATTCTTGCTGAGTTTTTTTTTTTTTTTTAAAGCACAAGTGTATCCATGACCTGTTAATTATTCAGGCATTCAGGCTAAACCTGCAGGGAGGATTTTTCTATGCTTCTAAACTCCATCTTTGGACCTATTGAATGTTGCAAGTAAAATCTATGTGAAGATGTTGAAAATGCATCTTACAGATTTGAAGATGAGAAAAAAGCAAGAATACTGGATTATAGAAACTCATAATCATGTGGGCAGGGTGGAATGAAACCCTGAGGATGAAATTCAGCAATGACAGGAGCTTAATGGCCAGCCAGGAGGAGCTCAGTTCTGAGGAAGGAGAAGGGCTAGAAGAGGGCTTTCTGTTCAAGAACCTAGGCTCTGGCTAGTCACAGGCCGCATGAGACCAAGGGGGCAGCCACAACGGGCACCTGGACACTTGTGGCCTCTGCCTGGGAGACTGAGGCCCAGGTGGGTGAGGTGGCCATTTTCACACAGTCCTCCAACTGCTCTTTCATCTAGAGACCCATCTGGTGGCTCAGAGTGGGGACTGGGACACATGCGCTGCTCAGGGTTCTTGTCGTCTCCTGCTTTGCTCCCAGAAGGCGGAACACAAGTTCTAAAACAGTGACATGTCGCTCTCTCTCTCCAGTTAACCAAACCTCCAGGCAGCTACATGTCAGACAGCACAGGGGAACATTTAAAGGAAAGTCGAGTA
Source organism: Cervus canadensis (assembly GCF_019320065.1). Lineage (NCBI taxonomy): Eukaryota > Metazoa > Chordata > Mammalia > Artiodactyla > Cervidae > Cervus > Cervus canadensis. Next base: position 9,271,152 of record NC_057399.1, on the reverse strand, counting down.
CGTACACGAAATGATTTTAAACATGCGGAAGTCTACACATTGTGTGGGTTTTAAAATATAGTTCAAACGATGGTGTGACCCAACACTCTGAATTTTTATTTTGATTCTTATCATAAAAGTTCCCATTAGATATATTTTTAATTTTATATGCTTGAAAGAAATGCTGGAAGGTTTTATACGGTAAAACAGAATAAGCAGAAGAGTCGTGCATGAAGTCAAGGCCAGAGCTGATGAGCTCAGCCAACTGTCAGCGTTAATGAAAGGCAGCCGGTCATGTGGAGCTACTGTTAAACAGAGCGGAGCGCAGACTCTGGGGTCAGAAGGACGTGGGTTTGAGTCACACTCTGCCCCTTACTGTCTGCGCTGGTGCTGCCATACGAAGAGTGTGTTAGTGATACTGACCTCAGGGAGGATTAAACGGGATGTTGTACACAGAGCATTCAGCACAGGGCTGGGCATGTAATAAACATTCAAATTTATTACTATTGCTATTGTGGTTATTACTGTTATTGTCAGTTCAGTTCATTCGCTCAGTCGTGTCCGACTCTTTGCGGCCCCATGGACTGCAGCAGGCCAGGCCTCCCTGTCCATCACCAGCTCCTGGAGCTGCTCAGACTCACGTCCATCGAGTCACTGATGCCATTATTATTGCAGGATGCATGAAATCATGTTGTGAATCCTTACTATCAACTGATTTTAAAAAATCAATTTAATAATAGACTTACGAGACAACTAATCCATTAAATTAGCAGGTCTGGTAAATATCCCCCAAAGCCAACAATTAAGTAGCAGATAGTGAAACCATCACTGTAAGTCAAGAAGGGATTTTAACATCGAAACTTCAGTGTTACAGACTGAAGCTGGTGTCCCTTTCACACTTATCATTTCAGCTGTTGAAATCTTAACCCCAACGTGATGGTAGCGGGAGAGGCTCTGCTGTCGTGAATGGACTTAGTGTCTTAGACGCAGAGATGGGACAGAGCGAGCTTCCTGTCTCTCTGCGCTCCACCGGGGCAGAAGACGACAAGAATTCAGCCATCTGCAAACCAGGAAGCTGGCTCTCACCACATGCTAGATCTGCTGGCACCTTGACTGTGGACTTCCCAGCCCCCAGGACTGTGAGAAATAAGTGTTTGTTGTTTAAGCCACCCAGTCTCTGGCAATTCGTTGTAACAGCCTGAACTAAGACATTAAGACAATAGGAGTCAAAAAAATAAGACAATAGTATTGGCGCAGTTGCTTAGAGGTGATAAATAATGCAGTATTCAGTATGTAAGAAATAACGCTAGATAATATCACCTACTTAGAATATGCAAAGCTAAAGTGTCTCTGCCAAAAGGGAGACAACGATGAGGTTTTAATGAAAAGAACAAATGGGATAAGATGACAACAAGGAAGCAGAAAAAGCTAATAATAGATTAAGAATTAATCACACAAAGATGATGTTAACATGAAAATAAGCTTAAAAATGCACCCTATTTTTACAACCAGAGAAATTAAAATAATTTATTAAAAATATCTATAGCATCTAAATCCCCCATGCCAGCAGAGGACATGCACAGAAGTATTGATAAGATTATGACATTGAGAGATTATTTTTAGCAATTAAAAGGTAATAATAATAAACATGAAAAAATAGTAAGAGTAGCAATCTCAAACATGGGAAAGTAGGTCAGAAAAGAACCCAGATATTTACAGGAGACATGATACATCACATGTATCCATCTCTCAAGAAGTAGTTTTGTTTGGTGGTAATTATGAATCTAGCAATTCCAGACAGAAATATAAAACCGAGAAAATGAGTAACATTTACAACAAGTTGGGTAGTGGTCTTTTTAGATACATGGCAATAAATTGCAGGATTTTTATTTTTTGTTTGTTTTATTTAATTTAAACAATACAGTTTTGCTACTTTATGATTTTAGCAAGCCTCAATTTCCTTTAGAAATATCAGATTATGGACACAAAGGCTGGAGATTATGGATGGCATTCAGGGAATGGCTCTTCTTCTGGAAGACTATGGAAGAGAAGGCTAAAAATGCGGGAGAGTTCCCCACACAGTCCCTCTGTGTGTTCACCATGCACCAGGAATGTGCCACCAGACAGTTAGCCTCATGTCACAGGTGAATAAACTAAGGATTAAACAGCAATTTCTCCCAGGTCTCCTAGCTAGCATCAATCACTGATGGAGCTTGGATTTCAATCCATGCAGCCTGATTCAGAGCATCTGCTCCTAACTGGAGAATTCAGCAGTGGACTATGAAATGTAAATCTTCTTTTACTTTCAGATGTCTTTAAGGCTGAAATGATATATATGATTTAGGAAGATCACTCTGGTCATGCTTGAAGAATAAACAAATCTGTCAACATGGTTTTTATATCTAGATGTCCATGCTAGTGACTTGTATTGTGTTTGAAGGTGTTGATGAACTACTAAGTAACCAGGACTTGAAGGTTCAAGACCCCTGAGAGAAGGAGAACTCATTGAACTGAGCCAACCATTCTGCATTAGTTCTTCTCTCAAAGCATTTGCTGCATCATAAGAGTAACTAGGCAAATAGAAGTCTATTCCACTTCATGGATTAGAAGACTCAATATTATCTCTTCTCCCCAACTGAGTTTATAGATTATTATAAGCCTAATCAAAATGTCAGCAGATGTGTGTGGGGGTAAATAACAAGCTACTTCCACAATTTATAGGGAGACACAGAGGGTCAAGAATACCTAAGGTGATCTTGAATCATAAAACTGGAAGGCTACACTACCAAACAAAGCTATAGTAATTACAAGAGTGTGTATTCGTGAGACAGAGATAAGCAAACCCAGTATAGAACAGAAAGTCCAGTTACTTGATTTATGACAAAAGGGACGTTGAAGTACAGTAAAAAAAAAGATTTTTCTCTTTAACAAATTGTTCTGGGTCAACAGAATATTCATATGGAAAAATCACGAATTGTGTCATCTACTTCACATCTTATACAAAAATTAATTCCAAGTAGATTATAGTTAAAAATAAGAGTTAAAATTAGAAACCTTCTAGAGGATAACATAGGAGAATATATTAATGACTTTGGAATAGACAAAGAGTTCTTAATATTAGGGTGGAAGCGCACTAAACAAGAAGGAAAATATTAGAAACTGGATGATATTAAAACTAAAAACTTCTGTTCATCATACATACTATTGAAAGAGTGAAAAGCAAAGTACTAAGTCAGAGAAGACATTTGCAATAAATGTATTTGACAATGAAGTCATGTTCAGAATGTAAAGGAACATGTACAATCAATAAGAAAAAATAAAAACAACCCAATGTTTAAAAATGCAAAAAATCTTGAACAGAATTTCAAAGAATAGGATATCCAAATGGCCAATAAGGACATGAAAAAGGGTTTAGGATCATTAGCCATTGAAGATGAAAATTAAAATTAGAAAGCAGTAACACTACACATTCACTAGAATGGCTAAATCTAAAACATTGACAATATCACATGTTGACAAGGATGTGCAGTAACTGGATCTCTGGTAGAAGTGTAAATTGGAGGTTAAGCCATTGATATTACTAATATTCAACTACTTGGACCTGCAAAAACTTCCTAAGGTTAAAATGAATACAACTATATTGGAAAACTTTGTCAGCAGTTATTAGAACTGAATATATAAATAGCTTATGGTCCAGTAGCAGTTTCACTCTTAGGTATAAATCCAACAGAAATGAGGACATGTTGGCACCATAAAACATGGTTAGGAATATTCATAGCATTATTTGTAATAGCTTACAAAACTGTAAACTGCTCAAATATCCAGCTGAATGGAAAAATAAAGAAATGTGACGTATTATCCAGTAGAATACTCCTCAACAATGAAAATGAAAAGACAATAGCTACAGGTGACAATACAGATGAAAAACACACACATAATATTGAGTGGAAGAAACTGGATACAAAAGAATACAATAAGAAAACATGGCGATGGAAGACGGAATGATGGTCACCTCTGAGAAGGGGGTATTGATGATTGGGAGGGCACATGTTGGGGGTTCTGGGGTGCGAGTCTTCTGTTTCCTGATCTGTCTGTACGTGAAACTCCGCCCAGCTGTACATGTCTGCTTTGTGCACTTTTAAAGTGTATACGTACTGAAATTAGACAATTAACATGATTTCGTTAAAAATCATGGATGATGGAGAATCCCAGAGAGGTTTGTAACTCCAGGGTGTTGGGGTGGGTGGGAGAGGTGCCCAGTTACCATCAGGTACGCTGGGAGAAGTGACCTGAGAGGTCTTTTGAGATGTGTTTGCAGGTGTGAAGGCATGATGTGTGAAGGCAGAGAGGACATGAGACAGCACTGCACCACCGCCCCACGCTCCCCACGCCTGCATGTGCTGTGGAAGAAATTGAGAAGTTTCCCGAGATCCAGTGGAGGACTCAGAGCTGCTGAAAAGGCCATGCTATTTCCTACTCTCACTCACATCCCGCATTCTTACCTGCTTACTGGTTTATGTTAAACACTAAAAACTGAGCCTTCTAAATTTGGCTCTTTGGAGCCCATATATCTTTTCATCTCCCCCCAAACCTCGTTTTTGAAAAAGAAATTCTTGACTCTTACAACTTTCAGATTGTCGTTTGGAAGTTTAAGTTTGAACTGACATCTTTCTCTTGGCAATCCAGCTTTAACAATCCTTACTTTCTTCAAGGCAATGACCCTCTGGCTGAAAAGGACAAATGTGATGTACAAGGTGTGGGAAAAAGAAGAGCATATTAAAATACTTTAAAATGTTATCTTGACACTTGATATTTATATTAACTTTCATATTCATTTAATAATAAGCAACAATAAAGTAAAATATAAAATCAATCTTGGGTACAGCTGTTTTGGAATGACAAAAAGGTAACAAAAATAGATGGCATTGTGTGCCAGCAATATGGTGCCCAGAACAAGGAGGGTGACCTGCCAGTTTTCCATTGTTCTGTGGCCAGGTTTTGGTTTCACACACGGTAAGTGGGTCATTTGTAAACCTGAGCATGTTTGGGTATGGACGAAGAGTGGAGGGGTGCTATATTAACCCTTTTGTGTTGCTACAACAAAACGCTGTAGACTGGGTGGCTTAAACAACAGGTACTTATTTGTCACAGTTCTGGAGGCTGGGAAGTCCAGGATCAAGATGCTGGCAGATCTGGGGTTTGCTAAGGACTGGCCTCCTGCTTCATAGGCTGCAGTCTTCTCACTGTGTCCTCGCATGGTGGAAGAGACAAGGCAGCTCTCTGGGGTCTTTTTATAAAGGCACCAATCCCATCATGAGGTCATCCTCATGACCTCATCACTACTCAGAGGCCCCATCTCCACATACGATCACCTTGGAGGTTAGGGTTTCAAGATGTGAATTTTGGGGGGCACACTTAGTCCCTGACAGGTGCTGGTACCACAACATATGGGAAATGGCTGAAGAGACTATGTTTTGCCCCCGGCCCCCAAATCCTAAAGAGAACATGTCTACTGACTTCAAATATATAGAAGGTTTGTCCCTTTTTAATATTTTAAGTTATGCTTGTACATGTTTTGGGTTATATCACCTTACATACATCTTTGGATAAGGATGGACTGGTAAGACATTTCCAAACAAAGACAACACAATTCAGTTCTTTACACTGATCAGATCGACCTATTTAACATACTTAAGTTAAAAATTTGTTTTTCATTTTCAAATAAAATTTCAGATCAAATAAAAACATTTTATTAAGGCACTGTATGTGCAGTGCTGAAGAACTTATTGCTGCAAAAGAGATTACAAAAGCTTGTCTGCTTCTTTAAGTAATTTTATATAATAGCTGTTTTCCGCCTACTATAGCAAAGAAAATATCTTCTTAAAATTTAATATATAGTACTGGAGACTATTCATTGTCCCTATTTGCTTCAATAAATTTTAGAAAATAAAATATCCACATTGAGGCTTTTGAACAAGCTTTAAAATAAATTAGGGTAAGCAAAATAACAGTAAAAATCTATTAAAATATGCATTTATGTGATAAAAGATAAACATTTTTCTATCTGAATCATGGAAAATAGGGATTCTGGTTCTTTTATATGCAAAGAATTCTCCTTTTATAGGAAAAAATATGGACTAGTTACTTGCATTTTTCTAGCTAGTCATCTCATGAAATTGAAATGAAGTGAAAGTCACTCAGTCATGTCCTTCACTCTTTGCGACCCCATGGACTGTGGCCCGCCAGGCTCTTCTGTCCATGGACTTCTCCAGGCCAATATATTGGAGTGGGTAGCCATTCCCTTCTCCAGGGGATCTTCCCAACCCAGGGACTGAACCCAGGTCTCCTGCATTGCAGGCAGATTCTTTACCGTCTGAGCCACCAGGGAAGCCCCAGGATACTGGAGTGGGTAGCCTTTCCCTTCTCCAGGGGGAATCTTCCTGACCCAGGAATCGAACTGGGGTCTCCTGCATTGCAGTCCTTGAGGGCTTCCTTGGAAGCTTAGCTGGTAAAGAATCAACCTGCAATGCAGGAGACCAGGGTTCGATTCCTGGGTCGGGAAGATCCCCTGGAGAAGGGAATGGCTATTCACTCCAGCTATTTCTTCTTGTGGGCTTCCCTGGTGTTGAGGTGGTAAAGACTATGTCTGCAAAGTGGGAGACCCATGTTCAGTCCTTGGGTGGGGAAGATCCCCTGGAGAAAGGAATGGCTACCCACTCCACTATTCTTGCCTGGAGAATTCCATGGACAGAGGAACCTGGCTGGCTATACGTTCATGGGGTCGCAAAGAGTTGCCATTAACACTTTTACATATACTACTTTGCAAGAAATTGATCAGATACAAATCAAATTCAAGGATCAAAGAATGGTAGGAGAGGGAACAAGTCCGGTGCACACTCAGCTGAGGTGATTGAAACTTAAATCATCTTTGGTTTCCCAGGCTTTGCACAAGAACATTAAGTAACTCGTCACTTAACAGCAGTTAAATACATCTATCCTAATGCCTGATTACTTAGAGCAGACCTTCTGGTCAGTATGTTAACAGATGTCTCAAAAATACTTGTAACATTCTTATTGCAAAATTCTCATGCCAGAGAGACATAAGACACAGTGCCTTCATGGGTCATCAGCTCAGGTGTTCCACTTCCATGCCTTCTGTCCTATCCCATCCCATCCCACTTCCCTCCCACTCTGTTACATTCCTTCCATTCCGATTCTCTGATTCCGGGCTTTCTATTGTGTACATTAACATTTCAACATGGGGTGGCCCTCTTTAATAAAAAAAAAATTATGGGGCAAGGTTGGAGTATTGGTCATGTCCATTGTTTCTGAGACTGTTTCCTCATGAATGCCTCTACTGGGAAACTGTTGCACGGCTTCTCAAACTTCAGCCTGTTTTATCTATTCCATCTCAGGTAAGAAGCAGAGTCCTATTTAAAGAAGAGAAATTTTTTTCTTGTCAAAAGTCATTCACTCACACAGCCACATGTTTTAAAGCCTAATTAGTCTCATCTTTTTAGAGCTTAACACAACACTGAGATCTGAAAGGCCCCTAGATGCCTTATAGCAGCAGCTTGGGAGAGAGGCTTTAGAATGATTTTTATTCATTCATACATTATTTTACACTGTTGATTGTGTTTTGAACACTGCTAGATGCAGGAGAAGACAACACTATGGAGACCCTTTGCCTCGTCACACTTCCTCAGGTGCAGATCATCTCCTCCCCCCTTTATCTTCTTTTTTTTTTTGGTTTTGAGCTCATTTGTAGTTTCTCCTAATTATCAGCTCTTAAGAAGTGAGTGGAGGCCCAGATTCCAATTCTGTACAAGGCACATACATTGGGTGAGACTAGCCATATGCCTCAATTGGCACATATTTCTTTTGTCAAGAAAGGATTTGTTACGTCTTTCATAGAGATTTAAAAAATAGATGCAACTTTTATTCCATTCCATGATAGAGTTATCACTAAAGTCCATTAAGGAAAATTAACATAGGGCAGTTGACTCTGAATTTGGGTATGGTGTTGCCATATGAAATAAGTCTTCAGGACATACTAAAAATTGTTGTTTATCTGAAATTTATCTGGCCATATTTTTTTTTCTAAATTTTGCAATCTTATTTAGGCATAAAAAATTTTATAAAGTGGGTCAGGTCTGTAGTTGTTTTCTTTCAGTAGAATCCAATCCAAACTCTGCCAACAAGAACTGCATATAAAAGAGGCCTGGAGATCTTAGATCATAAGATCTAAGAGAATTCTATCTTGACCTTACCCTAAAGTCACCAAGATCATGTTAAGATTGCCTGACTCCTGCAAGAGTCCTCAAATGGAGAGTCACATAGACATTAGAAAAGGATGCAAGATGTCCAAGTACCAGGGGCCCTCCCAGGGCCTTTCTATATTTGAGGCGAGAATGAAATTCATAAACACAGCTGCTCTGTGGAGGGCACCGTGGGGCTTCAGGTGAATCTCTGGGTTCACGGCACAAACACCGCTTTATATAGTGTTTATCCCAAAGACTAGAACAGTTCCAAAAGAGCTACTCTGGTTTGCCAAGAAAGAGCTATTTTAAAATTCCTTATTAAAAAAAAAACACCCCTATTTAAATATCATGGCAATGATCCCCCAGGAAAGGTGTAGTATTATAAAGAAAATTGTAAGATAAAAAGAGTTAGGAAGGGACTCTGAGGGAAAATTCTCTTCCCAGCAGAGATTTTCTGAACTCACATACCCAATTAACTCCAAAGAGATTTACTGCTCAGTATTTTTAAGTTACTTGTACATGAATATTTTACGGTGATTTTAAAGAACAGATGTTCTCATATTTTTCCCTCTTGCAAATTTTGCAAATAATCTTTTAAAATGTCTTCAGTATTCCAAAGTGCTTAACCTTTGCTCTGAGGTAATTACAGGTAAACATCTCATTACCCACCATGCGAGGTTTTCAAGGATGAGTTGTGTTTGAAAGCTTCTAGCACCTGGTAGAGTCTCCCAAAGAACGGGGTGAGGATTCACTCAACACAAATGCCCAGTAAGGTCACTGACAATAGCTGATACTTCTTTCAAACCCCCTCAGGATCCAGCTTCACCCCAGAAATAAAAGGCAGATGGTTGAAATCAGTCACAGATGAAAAAGTAGAAGAAACTGGGGATGACTAGGTTGAAAAAGAGTGATGGAAAGACGACAGGAGCGCGCTCATTTGAACTCTGAGATGCTGTCAAGAGGAAGAAGGCCAGAGCCAGCATGTCCAGGAAAAACTGGAGGGAGGGAGCCTTTAGTCCGAGCCACAGAGGCCCGTCCAGGGGTGAGTGCCCCCACTCCTAGGAGGAGCACAGTGAGGGGGCTGAAGTACCAGCAGGGGCGGTGGTCTACCTGAGGCCTGCCGTTTCAACTCTGTGATTCTGTGGGTCTCAAAAACTCACAAGGGTAAAGCCAGAATGTATTGTTTCAGACTCCAGACACTGAGGATTCCTATTTGAATCTGAGTCTCAGCTCTTGCTGAGTGACCTTGGCTAAGTTGCTGAAGCTTCTCTATCTATGGCAAAGCATTGTGGTGCGGGTTGAAGAACTTATGAGTAACACCTGGCATCTACCAGGCACTCTGTAGATACCTACTTAGAATCCCCTGAACCTACTAAATAAAACTATTTCACTTGCGTTGGTTTGGGCTTTGTTTTTCCGAGGCCTGGGCCTTCTCTGATGAACTCATAAATACATCTGTGGAAGAAAACAGTGGAATGTTCACATAGTTTAGTGAGGCTGAAGAAGCAAGCAGCCTGATCCCTGGTGAGTTCCTGGGAAGATGGCTGCGGATTTCACAGTGGGGAGATGCTGGAACCAGCTCTGGCATTGCACCTCTAGGGGCATGGGGCATTGGAAGGTACATGAAAGAGAACTGGGTACTGAGAGTCATGACCTCGTTTTCAAGGTCTGTTTTGGCTGCAAGGCTTTTCTGCATGAAAGAGCAGCAGTACTAGACCAGGATACACAGATGGTGGGGACACTGGATAGATGGTGGGGGACACTGGATAGATGAGGGGACACTGGATAGATGGGGGACACTGGATAGATGGTGGGGGACACTGGATAGATGGGGGGACACTGGATAGATGGGGGACACTGGATAGATGGGAGGGGACACTGGATAGATGGGGGGACACTGGATAGATGGGGGACACTGGATAGATGGTGGGGGACACTGGATAGATGGGGGGACACTGGATAGATGCTGGGAGCTCTGAATGGATGGCTAGTTCCAGGGTCCAAGCAAGAGAGACATAGGAGGTCTTCCCTACCCAACAAGAGTTTCAAAGTGTGTAACCTCCTGGAGTTTTCATACAGTTTAGGGAAGGGGAGGGAGCTATTAGGATAAGATACTGGATCTCTTGCTTTTGGCGGATGGGACCATGCGACGGTTTTACCTTAATCTGCAGAATAAACAAATGTGCCTTCCCTGCATCCCTAGAGTGCAGTGGCTCCGCTTTTCCCTCACACTTTCCGACACTAGCGCTCAGAGCCTTCTGCACTTTCAGAGCCTCAGCTCTCTCAGAGCGCTCCCTCTTCTCCTTACTCCCTTCAGGCTGTGGGGATCTGTACTGGGGCTGCATTCAGGTACTGTTTTCATTTTTCTCAATACTAGAGGGAGTTATGAAAACATCAGGGAGAAAATATTTTTTTTCCTATATACTTTTTGTCTTTACATAGTTCAACGCATGGCAAAAACCACCACAATATTGTAATTAGCCGCCAATTAAAATAAATTAATTTTTGAAAAAGAGAAAACATCAGGGAGAAAATTTTTTTTTCTCACAATACTAACTTTTTGTCTTTACATAGTTGAGCACATTGCCTGCTTAGGCTTCAGTTGTCATCTCTCTGAAATGCAGGGATCACAGTCTCTGAGATCTTTGATATAGTTGGAAAGTACTATTTAATCATATTTATAGTTGCAGTGGCAAAAATGGAGCTGCCATGATATGTTTAGATATTGTGACTTGTGTAGGGGACCTTTTGTATCAATGACTGACATTGGGAAGAAGGTGTGTTGGCCTGGGAGAGACACAGGCTTTATTCTCTTACTCAAAAGGGCTTCAGGAGAGATTGATTTCTAACCTCAAATTGCTTAAAGGTTCGAACTCAGGGTAGCTTCCTGTAAGACTTATTCAAAGGCAAATGTGAAAACATTTTTGATTTAATGAGTAATCATTAATGGTGTAATCACCCCTTTTTAAAAAAAATATGGTTCCTTCCATTCTTTACCAGAATCCTCAATATGTGTATGGATAAGATGGAGGTAATCGTTGGCAGGATTTTTGGGAGGACTGGATGGCTCCTCTTAAATTGCTGCGAATAGGAGGTCTTGGTAAATGGCAGTCCTAGCAGAAGTTATTGCCGCCGCAACCAGGCTCTCACATCTGCGGCTGTGTTCACACCACTGAGAGGTCATGGCTTTATCCTCTCTCCTTTATTCTGGATCTTGAAAGTGTCTTTTTTGAGGAGCCAGGTTTCCCAGCTGTGAACACAGTAAATCCAGGGGGAATTTACTATCCAGAGATCCATTTTTTTTGGAACTCTATTTGCATGATTTTCCATATTTAATGACATCCCACCAGCAGGATAAACATACATGCAAGGTTGACTCATCTTTTCTTTCTCCTTGGATCAGGAACCTAGGAAAACAGGTGCGGGAAGCAGGTGGGCACTCTGGTGAGCAGGATGCAGCGATGCCATGCTTATATTGCTCAACAGCCCCACAGGGATGTGGGTGGAAGAAATGAGGGGCCCTTCAGGTAATGAGGGGCTCGTTTCTGTAATATGCAGCCGGTCTATAGACAAGGGGAATGGTGTGGAGTGCCTACAAGCAGTTCTCCCAGAAGCCCTTTCAATCAAGACCAGAAAGAGAAGGTTTCCATGGCAGTGGTTGAGAGTTGTGAGTGGAGCCACATCACTGGTGGTTTGTGTGGAGAGTCAGGATGCACGGACAATGAGGGAACCAATCTTTAGAGATTTAGGGCACATGGTTTGGCTGTGAAGGGAGAGAACTAATTACGTCTCCGACAAGTGCAGTTTGCTCTTCTGGCTAGAGGAGAAGAGAGGCCCTAAAGAATATCACTTTGAGCTTTTTTAGAGAATAGGAGAGTTTCCAGATCGGATGAGAGAAATGACAGAAAAGGAAATAAAGAATGAAAAGGCTTCCAAAAGAAGAAGAAAAAAAAAACAAATCAAAGTTTAGGGAGAGGCAAATGGATGAATGTGGCATATCAAAAATGTATGTACATGCACCGTCACCTTATTCCATAGCGTGTTTTGAAGCAATTTGCAGAAGTACACTCAATACAGAAGGATAAAAAATAGGTGAAGGGCTTGGGTTTTAAAAGGCAATTAGGACTCTGAGTAAAGACTGTAGCACAAGGGCATTTTTAGTTCTCGCTCTCCTTACAAACTCACCAAAAACAACAGATTTTTTAAAAAGAGGTGGGGAAAGCCCTTCATCTTCAATCAAAGAGGAAAAGGCCACAAACTAGGAAGCGTACTTACCAAGTACTGTGAGATCTGGAGGAAAGTAAGAGTGCACGCAGACTGCCTCAGGGCTTGAGCAAGAGAGAAACTTCCTAAGATGGGAATCCCCGCCCCAAGAGGAGCCTTTGGCGAGAATGGCCTGGTCCAGGGCTGCATGGGTCACAGAGGAACAGGAGTGACCCTGGAGAGGAACAGTGCCTCCCTGGAGACGACTGGACAGTTGGTGCTGAAGGCAAGTCATATGGGTCCACCATTTCTACCACCTGAGGCCAGCTGCTGGTCAAGCCCAAGGTGGGGTGGCTGGAAGGAGGCTGAGGAGGCAGCCTTTGCTATTTGCCAGAGAGCCTGTGATTTAAAAGGCTTTGCTGTGAACAGTGCTGGCTAAAAATATAAAGGAAAACAAGCATCTGCATGCAAGGGGAATGGTGAATTTGATGAAAGGGACATTGAAACAAGTAAGCGGAACCAAAGCTTCACGCCCCCCATCTCCTCCGCAGCTAACCTCTCCTGCCTTGAAAGTGAACGTGAAGTCGCTCAGTTGTGTCCGACTCTTTGCGACCTCATGGACACCAGGCTTCTCCGTTCATGGGATTTTCTAGGCAAGAGTTCTGGAGTGGGTTGCCATTTCCTTTTCCTGCCTTGCCCCCAAACAAAACCTCAGTAAAGAACTAATCTCATTAAAAGCCAGTAAGGAATACAAAAGAATCCATATAAGACTTAGGTATAGAACCTACAAAGAAAGGGAGCATATGACTTATAAAAGAGGCAAAAGCCTAAGAGACATCTTGATTATGCTTGAAATATCAAAGAGACTTCCTCTGGTGTGTCTGGTGGTGACAAATTAAAGCATTATTTCTGTTGTGAAAAAAAAATAGACTTGGTCATGGACTTGAGTTAGCCAAGTAAATATTTTCTTGGCAGTGCACACCATCAGTGCAAAATGCCTATTATGCACTGGCTGTAATTATAGCATTCAATTAACATTCTTAAATGATTATCATTTCTGGCCTACTGGTGGTTGAGACTTGGGAGATATGAGCTCTGCCTGATATCTTTGTCTGGAAACCACTATCTGATATTTGAATTTGGAGATTTGATGTGGACACACCAGTGTAGAGGGTGGAGGGGACGTGTAAGTCATGGCAAGTTTACATCACAGCTCATTGTGGCTTGCTGCCCAATCTTTTCAGTGAAACTAATTTCAGTTCAGTTCAGTTGCTCAGCCGTGTCTGACTCTTTGCGACCCCATGCATCGCTGTACGCCAGGCCTCCCTGTCTGTTTTAATAAGATTAAAAAGAAAAGTCCAGGGGTCTCCAGGGGCCACCAGTCATAGGTGGTCCAGTGACTGGGACTCTGCACTCCCAATGCAGCGGGCCCAGGTTCCATTCCTGGTCAGGGAACTAGATGCTGCATGTTGCAGCTAAGAGTTTGCATGCCACAGAAAAGATCCCACATACCACAATGAAGATCAAAGATCTCCCTTGCTGCAGCTAAGACTTGGAGCAGCCAAATAAGTAAATATTTTTTAAAAATAAATTATCACTTTATAGCATTGACACTCACTGACAAACATGGTACTTAGGCCCACAGGGCTGCAAACTGTGTTTTTCCATGTGCTTGTCATATAGAACATGTCAACAAATACTTATAAATAAAGAAGTCCAGTTTCCGATATAATAGGCACCTTTCATATTAGTTTACTTGACTTATTTCTGGAATATGTGGGGTTTGAACCATTTTTCTCCAGAGGACTAGAAAGCTAGTGTAGAAGGAAGTGTCTGTGTAGATTACACTTTAAACCTTTCCTAAGCACAGTAGGACAGTGATTTATTGAGTGCAATTTGTAATTATTTCTCAAGTTTATAACCACACTATGGAACGCTTGCTCCTTAGAAGAAAAGCATTGACAAATCTAGACAGCATGTTAAAAAGCAGAGACATTACTTTGCCTACAAAGGTCTGTATAGTCAAAGCTATGGTTTTCCCAGTAGTCATGTATGGATGTGAGAGCTGGACAATAAAAAAGGTTGAATGTCAAAGAACTGGTGCCTTCGAACTGTGGTGTGGAGAAGACTCTTGAGATAGCAAGGAAATCAAACCAATCAAACCTAAGGGAAATCAACCCTGAATATTCATTGGAAGGACTGATGCTGAAGCTGAAGCTCCAATAATTTGGCCACCTGATGGGACGAGCCAACTCATTGGAAAAGACCCTGATGCTGGGAAAGACTGAAGGCAGGAGGAGAAGGGGATGACAGAGGATGAGATGGTTGGATGGGATCACCAACTCAATGGACGTGAGTTTGAGCAAGCTCCAGGAGATGGTGAAGGACAGGGAAGCCTGGCGTGCTGCAGTCCATGGGGTCACAAAGTCGGACACGACTGAGTGACTGAACACAACATGGAAAAGGTGTCATTACTCACATTTTACAGATGAGAAAACTGACTCAGGGTGTCACTGGTTCAAAATCAGATAGTACCTGGAGGAGCTGACTTTCAAATTCAGTGATTACAGAATGAGCCAATTAGCACTGAAAGGGTCATAGTCCTGAGCATTCCTCCATTAGAAATGTTTCCTGAGGGACTTACCTGGCAGTCCAGTGGTTAAGACTCTTAAGTTTCTGCTGTAGGGGGCACGGAATTCATCCCTGGTTGGGAGAGGAAGATCCCACATGCTGCATGGCATGCCTCCCCCTTCCACAACCTTCAAAAATAAAGAAATAGAAAAATTATTTAAGAAAAGAAAAATATTTCTTAGAGGAAATCTACCTATTTAGAAGCTTCAGTAGGATGCAAGAAGCACATATGAATACATGTTTTATACCACTGTCGTGCAAAATATCATTAAAAGGGCCAAAGGAATATAATTAGGAGGGAGAAAATACATACACAGGAAATAGGGGGCAGTTCTTTCCACTTTCTAGAAATGACGAATGCTTTAGGCAGGATGCGCTGGGGACATACATGCATCTGTCCAAGCAGGCCAGTGGGGCTCAGCAAGAACACTGGTCACCTTCCATTATCGTCTTCTAGCTCCTTGCTGGGCTGAGGATGGGCCATGGAACGTCCAGAAGTACATCAGAGGAAGAAGTCCACCCAGGTGCACCTGCCTGCCTCATTCCACCTGCATGGTGACTGGCAAGGACCCTGTTTCCCTAGCTTCTAATGCAGGCTGTTCCTGGCACCAAGAAGGGACAGAGTCAGGGCTTGAATCTCCTCTGGATTCAGCCCACTGATGCCCCAGAGGCCAACTATTTACTCAACTGGTGCAAAAGAGTCCAAAGAGTCCTTGCCTTCTATGAGTCTCAGTCTTCTGTGGGTGCAGAATAAACTGAGCTCTGACAAGTGGCAGGGGAGCCCCCAGGGGCAGGGGGGTGCCCAGAGGAAGCAGTGACTCTGTGCAAGGGGATGGGGCCTCCTTGGAAGAGGTGAGAGAGTCTAAGCTTGACGCAGTGACTGTGAATCTGAGGAGCTGGAGGTGCTGAGTGAATGGAGGTGTCTGAAGACACAAGTGGATGGGACAGGGGGAGCAAATGCATGCGGAAACGGGAGAGGCAGGGCACGTCCAGCTCCCCCACACCCCGGGGGCACCCTTCCAGGCCCCTGAGGAACATCTGCTGAGAGGCGCCTGAGCAGGAGAGCGGGTGGAGCCGTGTTCTCCCGCGCTTTGGAAGGTCCTGCGATACTCCGGCGTCCTCTGGCCGGCGTCATCGTGGACGTTCCGGGAAGAAGTAGGGCCTGCAGCTTTTAATGACAGGATCCGGATCATACAGCCTTGTACGGTATCTTAGGTGGTGGATTACGCTACATCCCAGGGTCTCAGCAAACAGGAGCAAGAAGCAAAACAGTCCTGCTCGTACCCGCTGAGCATCAGGTTCCCCAGCTCTAAATGGCCAGGGGTAATATATATTCTCCGGCATGTGGGAGCTGTGTAACCGAGCCTGGCGTGTACAATATAAACTCAGCTACTATAAACAGACTCATTACTGTTTGGAGCTGTTCAGTTTCCACATCCAACCCTTCTTCTTCTATTCAACAATGACCTCTTCTGGGAGAGCAAACAAGCAGAGAAACAAACAAATGGGGTTTCTTTTGTATAAGATTTGCCAGTTTCCTTCTTCCCTACATCTTTGGGCACGCTGTTTCACGCCGTCTCATCCCGTGGTTTTGTACATGCTGTTCCTTCCGTCTGAAACACCTTTCCTTGTCATCACCGACTTATCCTTCACGCCTCAGCAGTGTCTCAGCTCTGCGTCCCTTCTGCCGTGCCTCTGATCCGCACACCCCTCAGGGACACCCTCTCATGGTGCCCCGTCACCCCAGATCACAGCCGTCTGGACATGGTTTCCTTCATTGGCCTGTGAGCCCCTGAGGAGGGTGGCCCCTGTGTTCACTTTCCTTTTGACCTAGCACCCAGAATATAGGAAACCTGAGCAAAGGTAACTGAAAACTTGTCTTGAAGGAGAATCCATGAAATATTGGAGGAAAAAGCACATTCTTAACCAATCTTGACATTGCATCAGTCAGTTCAGTAGCTCAGTCGTGTCCGACTCTTTGCGACCCCATGAACCGCAGCACGCTAGGCCTCCCTGTCCATCACGAGCTCCCGGAGTTTACTCAAACTCATGTCCATTGAGTCGGTGATGCCATCCAGCCATCTCATCCTCTGTCATGCCCTTCTCCTCCTGCCCCCAATCCCTCCCAGCATCAGGGTCTTTTTCAATGAGTCAACTCTTCGCATGAGGTGGCCAAAATATTAGAGTTTTAGCTTCAGCATCAGTCCTTCCAATGAACACCCAGGACTGATCTCCTTTAGGATGGACTGGTTGGATCTCCTTGCAGTCCAAGGGACTCTCAAGAGTCTTCTCCAACACCACAGTTCAAAGCATAAGTTCTTCGGTACTCAGCTGTCTTCACAGTCCAACTCTCACATCCAGACATGACCACTGGAAAAACCATAGCCTTGACTAGACAGACCTTTGTTGGCAAAGTAATGTCTCTGCTTTTTAATATGCTATCTAGGCTGCATCACTGTGCACTAAAAAAAAAAAAGAAATTGTTCTGAAATCAGGTAAACTCTCATGATTCTTTCATTTAAACGATTTTTACCCCCTGGACTCCTTTCCTGGGCACTGGCCCAGGCCCCAGGATGCAAAGGTGAGTGACAGAGTGTGGGCACCCACACCAAACGAGTGTGAAGTCAGGGCTCCACCTGAGGTGTTCAGAGGGAGGAGCCATGGATCTTTCACCCACAGTGGGGCGCAAGGATGGTCTTCCACTACCTGAGGCTTTAGCTGTCTTCTGATTCTATGAGTTCAGCCTTTTAAGATTCCACATGTAAGTGAGGTCCTACAGCTGTCCTCTGATGCTGTGCCCGAGAGGTGCCCAGTGGCTGGATGGGGGGTTCCGAGCTGTCGGGTCGGGGCCCCCGCAGTAGGTAGGACCAGGTGGAGCGAGCAGAGCCCAGGGCTCAGGAGACCCAGGTTCTTTCCTGAGCCTCGCTATCAACACTGGTGTCACTTTGGACAACCTGCTCCCCCTCCTTTGAGGGAAGTTTCAAACTTTTGTAAATTTCTGCTTATACAAAAAAAGGGGTGGGATGAGACAATCTTAAGGTTCCTTCTAGGCAGCCTGGGTCTATGACAGCTTGACGCAGGCCCTGAGATCCATTGGCAGGAGCACTTTGATTGGGAAGAAACCCCACGGCCTACAAATTGGGTCTTCCCTGTTCCCAGCTGTGTGACTGGCATCTCACCAATATGGTCACAGCATCTGATTTAAAGCACCTGTGTACTGCCTCTGAGCAGTCCAGACCCTTACTGCAGACTGGCTAAAACCATGCTAACATCTAAACGAAAGCTCATGAACTAGACCGACCAAGTGGCCTCGGAAAGGAAGGGGAGGATATCTGAGCACAGGGAAGCGAGTCTGTTTATTTGTTTCTTAATTCTAATTAGAAAAAGGAAAAGAGTGTCAGGAGTCTTTAGTGATTCACATCTTAATAGCCTGGTTATAATTTATTAATCCCTTTCATCAAATTTTCAGCATCCCTTTCCCCAGGAGTCTGAGTGACTCAAATGTATTTATTGTTTCTAGGTGGGGTGTCATTAAATATTTGGCATCTCCTAAAGCGGCTTGGGAAACTGGATTATATACCATGTGAAGGCAAATTATTTCTGGAGGGAGAAGCATGAATAGATAAAACATTAGGCAAAATGAGTGATACATGCAGATACATTATTCTTTATAATAACAATGACCTCATATTTATCTCTAATAACGACAATGCAGGTCTGCTATTTTACTTTTTCCTATAATTTTCCCTACTGGCCTCTCTTCCCTTTCCCTTAATGGAAATCCAACGGTTTTCCTTAAAGTGGAATATCAACACTAAAAATTATATATTTAATATATCATATGTAGTGTGATGATTACCACAATAAAGTTAACACATCCATCATCTCAGATAGTTTCCTTTTTTTTTTTTTTTTGTGGTGAGAAGATTTAAGAGCTACTCAGAAAATTTCAAGTATGCAAAATATGGCATTGTTACCTACAGTCAGCATACTGTACATTAGAGCCTCAGAACTTATTTATAATTGAAAGTTTGTTCCCTGTGACAAGCATCTCTCCATTTTTCCCATCCTCCCAGTCCTGGCAACAACCATTCTACTCTGATTCTAGGAGTTCAGCTTTTTAAGATTCCACATGTAAGTGAGATCGTATAGCATTTGTTGTTCTTTGACTTATTTCACTTAGCATAATACCCTCAAGGTTCATCCATGTTGTTGCAAATAGGATTTCCTTCCTTTCTTAAAAAAGCTTGGATTATATTCCATTGTGTATGCATACACAGACAATTTTACTTCTTCCTGTTCAACTGGGATGTTTTTACTTCTCTTTCTTGCTTAACTGCTCTGGCTAGGGCTTTCAGTAGCAGGTTGAATAGAAGTGGTGAGATCTTGGATAAAACACTTGTTTAGTTCCTGATCTTAGAGAAAACACTTTCAGCTTTTCACTGCTGACTATGATGTAAACCAGTGGCTTGTCATAGATAGCCTTTATCATGTTGAATGTATTACTTCTATACCTAATTAGTTGAATGTTTTTATCATGAAAGAATGTTGAATTCTGTCAAATGCTTTTTCTGCATCTTTTGAGATGATCATATGATTTTACCATTCGTTTTTGCTAATGTGATCTGTCATACATATGACTTTGTGTATGCTGAACTGTTTTTATATCCTAGGGATAAATTTCATTTGATCATGATTCTTTTAATGTGTTGTTGAATTCAGTTTTGCTAGAGTTTGGTTGGGAATTTTTATATCATGTTCATCAGGTTTACTAGATTGTAATTTTCTTTTCCTTTAGAGTCTTTATCTGGCTTTGGTATCAGAATGATACTAAGCTCATAAAATGAGCTTGGAAGTATGCCCTCCTCTTAAATTTTGTAAGAGTTTGAGGAAGATCGGCATTCATTCTTCTTTAAATGTTTGATATAATTCACCAGTGAGGCTGTCTGGTTTCTACTGGGAGGTTGAGAGGTTTCTGATTACTAGTTCAATCTCTTTACTTGTTATTGGCCTGTTCAGATTTTCTATTTCTTCATAATTCAATCTGTGTAGGTTGCACATTTCTAGGAATTTAAACATTTCTTCTAGATTATCTGATTTGTTGCTGTATAATTGTTTATAGTAATCTCTTACAATCCTTCTGACAACAGTGGTGTCAGTTGTAATGTCTTCTTTTTATTTTATCATTTTATTTATTTGGATGACCCCTGTTTTTCTTAGTTTAGGTAAAGGTTTGGTAATTTTGGTTGTCTTTCAAAAACAAACTGTTAATTTCATGGATCTTTTCTACTGTTTTTCTACTGTCCATTTCACTTATTGCTGCTCAAGTCTTTTATTATTTCCTTCCTTCTATTAACGTTGGGCTTAATTTGGTCTTCTTTTTCTAGTTTCTTGAAATGTAAAGTTATGTTATTTATTTGAGATCATTCTTTTTTCTTAATATAGGTGTTTATAGCTATGAATTTTCCTTTTAGAAGTGTGTTTGCTGCATCCCATAAATATTGGCATGCTGTATTTCCACCGTTTGTCTCAAGATATTTTTGATTTCTGTCTGATTTCTTCTTTAACCCATTGGTTGCTTAGCAGTATGTTGTTTATTTTTCATGTATTGCAAATTTTCCAAGTTTCCACCTGTTACTGATTCATACCATTGTGCCTGGAAAAGATGTATGATGTGAAATCAGCCTTCTTGAAATTGTAATGACCTATTTTGCAGCCTAACCTGTAATCTTTGCTGGAGGATGTCCCGTGTGCCCATGAACAGTCTGTGCTGCTGTTCGGTCGCCCAGTCGTGTCCGACTCTGTGACCCCCTGGACTGCAGCACGCGGCTTCCCTGTCCTTCACTGTCTCCCGGAGCTTGATCAAACTCATGTCCATTGAGTCAGTGATCCCATCCAACCATCTTGCTCTCTGTCATCCGCTTCTCCTCCTGCCTTCAATCCTTCCCAGCATCAGGGTCTGTTCCAATGAGTTGGCTCTTTGCATCAAGAGGCCAAAGTATTGGAGCTTCTGCCTCAGCATCAGTCCCTCTGATGAATATTCAGGATTGATTGCCTTTTGGATTGGTCTATAGTGTTATATAAACCTGCTGCTTTCTTATTAGTTTTCTCTCTGGATTATTTACCCCTTGTTGTGAGCGGGATAATAAAGCCCCCTACTATCACTGTATTGTTGTTTATTTCTCCTTTCAGTTCTGTTAATATTGCTTCATGAATTTAGGTATGCTGATATTGGGTGACAAATATTTTAAACTGTTATATCCTCTCCATGAATTGGCCCTTTTTTATTATACAGTTGATCCTTAAAATATGCAAGTGTTAGGGGCACTAACCTTTTGTAGCGTCGAAAGTCTGCATATAACTTTATAGGCAGTCCTCCATATTTGCAGTTCTGCATCCACTGGATTCAACCAGTACTGTAGTGTATTTGGTGAAGGAATTCACATGTTAGTGGACCCATTCGATCCAAATCCACGTTGCTCAAAGGTCAACTGGATAATGACGTTTTAGAAATCTCATAACCGTTCTGAAGAGTAATCTTTGTGCATGTCTTCACTTTCGGCTGTGCCGGGTCTGTCGCTGTGTGCGCTTTTTGATTGCAGGGCCGCTCTGTAGGGGCGGCGCCAGGCCTCTCACGGCAGCGGCTTCTGCTGCTGTGGGGCCCAGGACCCAGGGCGAGTGGGCCTCGGCGGTTTGACGATGGGCTCGGTGGTCCCGGGTCCAGGCTCCGGAGCGCAGGCTCCGTAGCTGCGGCGCGCGGGCTCCGGCGCCTCGCCGCACGTGGCATCTGCCCGGATCAGGGGTTAATCGCCTGTCTCCCGCGCTGGCCCGAGCCGCCCGGGGAGCCCCTCATGGCCGTGTTTACCTGTTTTGACTATTCTATAGCAGACTATTTAGTCTGATACAAGTATATCCGCTTTTGACCTCTTTTGGTAGACGCTTGCGTGGAGTATCTTTTCCGTCCCTTCACTTTCAGCCTGTATGTGTCCTTAAAGCTACAGTGAGTTTTTATTACAGATAACAGATCTTTTTTTTAAAAACCCATTTGGTTATCCTGTGTCTTTTGATTGAAGAATTTAGACCACTTATGTTTAAAATGATTACTGATAGGTAGGACCTGTGATTGCCATTCTGTTCACTGTTTTCTGACTGTCTTGTAGTTTCTTTCCACCTCTCTTGATGTTTTCCTTTGTGATTTGATGACTTTTTGTATTGGTATGCTTTGATTCTTCACTCTTAATCTTTTATGTATTTATTACAGGTTTTTCCTTTCTGGTTACCATGAGAATTACCTAAAATATCTAATAGTTATCCTGTTTTAAGTGGAGAACAACTTAACTTTGCATACAAAAACTCTATACATTTATTTCTCTGTCCCTTCAAATTTTAGGTTATTGATGTTACAGTTTATATCTTTTTATATGGTATATGAAAAACAAATTATTATAGTTATAGTTATTTTAATGCTTTTTTAACTTTTATACTAGAGTTGAAAGTGATTTATGTATCATTGTTACAATATTAGACAATTCTGCCTTTGTTTATGTATTTACCTTTATCAGTGATTTTTATATGTTCATATGATTTACATTGTTAATTACTGTCCTTTCATTTCAGCTTGAAGAACTCCCTTTAGTGTTTCTTGTAAGACAGGTCTAGTGGTAATGAATTCCCTAGGTTTTTGTTTATCAAGCTTTTATTCATTCTGTTCTCTTCACCTACAAAAAGCACCAAAATATGTGGCAACATTTTTAAGAATCTATCATTATTACAGAGCAGCAAAGGACCTCAGGGATTACTTTAAAGATGAGGCCTAGAGTAAAGTGATTCAGAATCATAATGGAATAAAAATGGAAAGGGTCTATCCTCTTCCTCAACTTTTCTACAGCATTTCCAATAAAAGTTGACCAGTCTTGGTGAGTTTCCCTCCAGAGACAGAGAGCTTACAATCTTCAGAGACAATCTTTCCATCATGGAGAGCTGGACTATTAGAAAGTTCTTCCTCAGTCAGCTAAAATCTTTCTCCCTTTAGCTTCCTCTCTATGTTTTTCAGTTTTCTCCTTGGTGAGAAATAGCAGAGCCAGATGCTGGATGGACCCAGAGCAGGAAGACTCCTGAGAGAGGGACAGCCAAGTTTGACACAAATACCAGTATTCCCAGGTATATCTACTTTAGATGGGATAGTTCCCTAGATACAGTGAAATATTAACTAATCATATGGCTTGTTCTGATTAGAAACAGGGATTCCTTCACATGGTCTAGCCTAGCTTCCTGGAATTCTACAATAGATTCTAGTACTGAAGTCTTGGTCAGTGTCATATTTTGGTACTCTTGACCATATCTGTCATCCTTAAACTCCTCTTAAGGAACAAAGTATAGATAATTGGGGAAGGCAAAATTTCGGGTATATATGGCTCCCTTGGCCAAATCCCATTTTTCATATCACCTTCCAAACTTGTAAGTTCTGATACAGCAGACATTGACACTGTACACCCGTTCAGTTCAGTTCAGTTCAGTCGCTCAGTTGTGTCCGACTCTTTGCGACCCCATGAACCGCAGCACGCCAGGCCTCCCTGTCTGTCACCAACTCCCGGAGTCCACCCAACCTCATGTCCATCGAGTTGATGATGCCATCCAGCCATCTCATCCTCTGTCATGCTCTTCTCCTCCTGCCCCCAATCCCTCCCAGCATCAGGGTCTTTTCCAATGAGTCAGCTCTTTGCATCAGGTGGCCAAAGTATTGGAGTTTCAGCTTCAACATCAGTCATTCCAGTGAACACCCAGGACTGATCTCCTTTAGGATGGACTGGTTGGATCTCCTTGCAGTCCAAGGGACTCTCAAGAGTCTTCTCCAACACCACAGTTCAAAAGCATCAATTCTTCGGCAATCAGCTTTCTTTATAGTCCAACTCTCACATCCATAATTGACCACTGGAAAAACCATAGCCTTGACTAGACAGACCTTTATTGGCAAAGTAATGTCTCTGCTTTTTATTTATTTATTTATTTATTTTCTGCTTTTTAATATGCTATCTAGGTTGGTCATAACTTTCCTTCCAAGGAGTAAGCGTCTTTTAATTTCATGGCTGCAGTCTCCGTCTGCAGTGATTTTGGTGCACCCTTTAGCTCATGTTAATTAACCTTGAAACTACACTGTGCATCCTTGGGCTTACACTGCACCCTCTCAGTCCTCCCTCCTAGCTACCGGATCACGGCATCACCCATGCTTTTGAGTCTTCCATTTCTGAGTTCCTCCCCTCCTTGTAAAAGCAGCAACCCTTTAACATCTTTGGCCCAGCATTTATTTACACAGCTCAGGATTGGCCAGCCTCCTTAGCTTTCTTATCTACCAAAGTTCCCCTTGGAGAACAAGGTCTTCAGCATTTTTATGGGCATATCTTGAAAATGTACATACTCACAGTACAGAGCTTTTTTTCCTTTCCTATCAATAGCCAGTGTATAAACTTAACTTACCCAAAATATGCAAATCCTATATTTTTAGTTGTTTTTAATGATGTGAACCAATTAATTCCCAAGAGCTACTTCATCCACACTGTCCCACCATACTGGTAAGGCAACTATTTTCATGGAAGGATCTGGGAAGCATACCCATTGCATAATTTCTAACCATCCTGAAAATAGTTTATCAAAAAGCCTCAAAATTTCCTAATGATTGGGTACATCACATCTGGAGTCTGTGTATCTCTAAAACCCAGCCAACTGATGAGCAAGCATTATCTGGAGATACTGCTGAATATTTGTTTAAAAAAAAAATAACAATAAAACCTCATAAAGTACATGGGCTTCCCTGATGGCTCAGCTGGTAAAGAATCTGCCTGCAATGCGGGAGACCTGGGTTCGATCCCTGGGTTGGGAAGATCCCTTGGAGAAGGGAACGGCTACCCACTCCATCATTCTGGCCTGGAGAATTCCATGGACTGTAAAGTCCATGGGGTCACAAAGAGTAGAATATGACCGAACGACTTTCATACACACATAGAGTACAAATCCAAAGAAGCAGAGTGGCTAATGTCAAATTTTCCATTTATGTTTTCAAAGCACTCACTTGAACAATGAGGTTTAGGATGGGCTTTGCATTGAATTTCTCACTAACGGATCTTTAAAGGACATATGCACTGCTTGCTGTTGTCCAGATATTTTCTCAAGAAAGTTACCCTCCTGTCTGGTACATACCAAGACTTATTACTCTGACCCAAAATCAAATCAGGTAAGGAAAGATTTGGTCTTCCAAGTGACATCTGTCATTATAATGATAATAGTTAACTACATGGCAGTTACTTGAGTCCCAGGCACTTTATATGCATTGTCTTTATCCCTACATCTCTAGGAAAATATGCATTACCTGTGATAGTCATAAGTCGGCAAGATATTTTGCAAGACCTCAAATCTGTGAGTCCTTGATCTGCTGCCCACCTCAGTCTAACACCAGTCCTGCTAGATCTATGAGCAAGGTACAAATGGACAAAGCTGGTCAGAGGAAAGAGGTTTATAAATACAGAGGGAGCTTTGGAACCAACCCTTACCGCCTGATGAGGTACGTCTAAATTATAAGGACCAAATTTGTGTTCCTGGATGGACTAAGTCCTACATGAAAAACCATCCTACCTCGTTCTAAGAGCTATCATTCTTACAAGCAGAAATAAGGAAGAACACACCCAAGGGAAAGAGCATAAATGAGAAGATTGTTTTCCTAAGATCTGGTTCAATATGCTTACACTGCCCACCCTACCCACCCTTAAAAAAATTAATGGTAGGAGAGAGCTGTCTCATAAGCTAGGATGGCCCCTGGACCTTCTTAGCCAACTAAAGTTACAGTCATAATCAATCCAAAAAGGAAAAGGATCCAATAGGGCATGCCATGTGGAAGCAAAAACGTTTTAAGTTCTTTGTTCCTCCTTTTGAAAGCTTTTCTTGTTAGTACAGAAATGGGAAATTACTGAGATGTGTGCAGACACTCTCTGATCCTGAATCATGGCCAACATCCCAAATCAATGACGGCTCTCATTCTTGCCAAATCTAGAGTCTTTTTCAACACGATGCCTCAAGCAGATATTTTAGATGACTAGAATCGGCTATTCTTTTACCGTCATTACCTTAGCACCCCAGTAGAACAGTGCCTGTTCCCTATGTCAGAAAACTCCTGCTGTGGGTATAGAGGGTAGAAGACGGTGCTTTCTTTCCTCCCCAGAAGTTGGGGCCTTCAGCCAACATACCCCTATATTTTGGGTCTCTCTTTAACTTAAGGATATGGCCTTGGGGCAGAAAAGTCAAGAGCATCAGAAAAGTCCTGCCTGACTTTTCACGAGGCTTCGTCTCTGATCCTTGCCTCTTCTCTTTTACCTAGACCTGGAAGCAATGAATGGGCAACTCAGCCTATTTTCCCCATGATTATCTGCTAAATTAGGCAACATAATCTCAATTTCCACACAGAAATTCACTTTGTACAATCAAGTTCCCCAGACAGACATATACAGTATATATGGAGAAATGAAGTAACACCTCCTCCTCCCCCACAGATATTAATAACATCCTGAAAAACTGCCAAACCAGACAGGAAGTCAGGATAATAGGCATAAACTTGGATTTTCCTGAGCCAACCAGGTCACCTTATTCAAAAGAAGCTTTAAGAAGAACGTTATATCAGTCCCACACCCACAGAACGTGAAAATCATAAGCATATCTCAGCATCGATGTGACTTCACAGTTACCCTCCAGTCTAATATCTAGACTAGAAGCAAATCAAGTAGCTCTTGTCCCATTTCCCTATTTCCCAAAGGAAGAATACCCTGGGATTCTTTTTTCTTTCATATATAAATATGAGCATGTGACTCCCCAACATGTAAAACGGTGTAGCCCCAGAAACGGAGAGAAGATGAAGCCGATATCTGATTGAGGATGCTCCTCAATCCCCAGAGGTGGACTCTAAGGAGGGGCCATTTAATCTTATTTAATCCCAGGTCTTTACCTCCTGAAAGCTGGCATATGTCATTGGCATTTGGCTTTCAGATAAGTCTGTGTTCTGCAGATTCTGCAAGTGAATCCAGGCACAGCAGTTTGTCTTGTTGATCTTTTGGAACTTTGGAGAAGCAGGGCACATAGTTGTGGATGGACCCAACTCAGGTTGTATGAAAGTTTATTGCAGCAGAAGATGCCTGCCTGCAGCTACTGAAGAAGAGACCTGGTTTCCATCAGGCCAGCTCCTGCCGCTAGCCTCCTCTCAAGGCTCCCAGGGCTAGAGTCAACATGAAATAGGAAGCTTTTGATGTAATCGGAGAGAGTTTCTCTCTATGGCAAACGGGCACTGATTAAAATAGGGGGGGATGCAATGAAAACTTATAGCATGGTGGCAAATGTGGGCTTGTCTGTTGTGATCACGGTTTGTCGCTTCTGGACGTCCACATGAAGTCTTCAGCTTGTTAACCAGGTGGTTCATGTGAGAGAATAGGACTTTTCAGCTTAGTGTGGAGAGTGTGGGGCAGGACGAGAGAGGCGTTTGTAAAGATCTGGGGAACACGAACCTCTCATCTCAATGGCCCTGTGTAGGAACAAGTGGCGTGTAAGAGCAGTGGAAAGGATTAGACAAACTACCATTGCCAAGACTACTAGGACTGCTGTGGTAATCCATGGTTATCTCTCATAGGGGACGTCTGTGGGTGTAACAGGTCTGGTCTTGAGCCCATTGGACTTACTGGAGTTAAACAAAAAGGTGGGCCTCTAGAGTGCGTACTAGGTCTCGAGTCTGGTGGAGATCCAGTTAAGGACATGGTTGGATTATAGTTTTCCATGAAAGTGGGCAAACTGAAAAATTCTGAGGTCTGAGTAGCAGACTCTGCTTAGACCCTCCTCTCTTTGCACCTTATTTTTTAAGGATCTTACTTCGCGCCTTCCTCTCTTTTAAGTGAGGAGTATCTAAGAAGCCACTGTGTCCTCCACAGACCAGTGCAAGCCACAGTGTGGCAAGCAGTTGGCGAGAGTGTGGTGGGTGGCCTAGTCAGGCTGCCTTAAGCTTTAGTGAGTGGCTAGCTTTCCCTGCTCCAGAGTTAGGGTGTGCCTGAGGAAAGGGCACTTTATAAGGCTGAACAAGCTAATTGTTAGCCTGTTTCTGGCCAAGGATTCAAGCCAGGGGCCAACTGGAATTCTAGGCTCACACATCAACCAGCCCAAATACCCAGGATGTTCTATTAGGGCTTGAGGGCATGATTACTAATGAAGGGAGTGGATATCTGCTTGCCTTGGCTCACCCTTCAAGGACCTCATAGGTACACAGCATAAGATCCAGAGGTTCCGGTTTGGCTTTATAGACAAAACCAACCAATACCATCTTCAGTGTGTAGATAAGGTCATTCAGTTCAGTTGCTCAGTTGTGTCCAACTCTTTGTGACTCCATGGACTGCAGCATGCCAGGCCTCCCTGTCCATCACCAACTCCCAGAGCCTACTCAAATTCATGTCTGTTGCGTTGGTGATGCCATCCAACCATCTCATCTTCTGTCGTCCCCTTCTCCTCCTGCCCTCAATCTTTCCCAGCATCAGGGTCTTTTCCAATAAGTCAGCTCTTCACATCAGGTGGCCAAAGTATTGGAGTTTCAGTTTCAACGTCAGTCCTTCCAATGAATATTCAGGACTGATTTCCTTTAGGATGGACTGGTTGGGTCTCCTTGCAGTCCAAGGGACTCTCAAGAGTCTTCTCCAACACCACAGTTAAAACGCATCAATTCTTCGGTGCTCAGCTTTCTTTATAGTCCAGCTCTCACATCCATACATGACCACTGGGAAAACCATAGCTTTGACTAGACAGACCTTTGTTGGTAAAGTAATGTCTCTGCTTTAATGTGCTGTCTAGGTTGGTCACAGGACTCAGAATTAGAGGAACCAGGACTGATCCTTTTCTCCAGCTCTTCTCCCCATGCACCACTGGCCTGGGAGTCAGGACGAATGCACGTCAGCCCTGCTCTGCCACCTTCCACGGGACATCAGGGAAGCACTCTCCTTAAGTTTCAGTTTCCTCATCTGACAAATGCACAACTAACACGAGGCCTTCTACAAATCCAACATTTAGTGATTCACTGTATTATCACCCACTCCTAATGTTCTGTTTGAGGGACTTAGTATTTTTATTTTCTTTAAAAAAAAAAATCAGGAATTTGAGCCTGTAGCCAACGAACATTCCTCCCCCGTTATGAGAAACAACCCTCAGAATCCCAAGGAAACCAGGTCCAGGACTGCTCCCGAGGGAGGTTTCTGCATGCGCACAACCTACTCTATCTTAAAAAAAAACCAAAACTCTTGACGTCCTTCCCCCCAGTAAAGTCAGTGACTTGCAACTTCCTTTCCCAAGTCCTCGCAGAATTTTAGGCAAATTAACGCAGGAGCATTTGATCTTCTCCCCAGATGTTTTCATCACAGAAGGGCCACATATGTGGACACATTCTTGGATATTTTTAGTTTTTTTTTATAGACTCCAAAGTTCTAACTGCTTTTTCACTCTGTGTTTTGTGGCCGCTGCCGGGAGATGCTCTGCCAAAGCTGCCAAGGCAGGGCCTGGTGGAAGGGGGCCTGGCCTGGGACGGCTCCCCAAAGTTGCTCTGAGCAACCCTGGATGCTGCATGGCTTCAGTCCCTGAGGCCTCTCTGGCCACTAAGAGGAAACAAACCACTGCCAGGTAAGACTTATGGGTTACACAGACTCTCCCTGGAAGAGTTCTGGCTGAAAGTCTCCTAAAAATCATACCAAGGCCCCAGTAAAGAGGTTAACAAGACACAGTGGAGAAAATATTGGGCAGAAGGTCAGAGATGTGACTCTGGCTCCTTTATAACCAGTTACTTTTCCTCTACCGGGCCTTAGTTTCTCTGTCTGCAAAATGGGAAACTTCATACATGCAGAGCAGGGGTCTGCAAACTATGGCCTGCGGGTTGGCAGCCTGTTTCATTAAATAATGTTTTATTGGGACAAAGCCCCAATCCCATTTGTTTACAGATTATCTGTGGCTGAGCTACAACAGCAGAGTAGACTAGTTATGACAAAACAACGTTGCCTGTAAATCTCAAAGGTTTACTCTCTGGCCCTTTAAGAAACAGTTTGCTGACCCCTCATGTAGCAGATGGGCGTCCCTAGTGGCTCCTTGGTAAAGAGTCTGCCTGCAATGCAGGAGACTCACATTTGGTCCCTGGGTGAAGAAGACCCCCTGGAGGAGGAAATGGCAACCCACTCCAGTATTTGTGCCTGGAGAGTCCCATGGACAGAGGAGCCTGGCAGGGTCCCAAAGAGTTGGGGCCAGCTGAGCCACTAATCATGCACACACAGTGTAGCTGATGCCGCCTTCACCAGTCCAAGACATGCCGAAGGCATCCCGCTGCCAGCAGCTGGGGCCCTCCTCCTTCCCTGGGGGGCGGGGCTGTGGAAACTGATGTCCCTGGGAGCAGCCCTCAGCCAGTGACAAATGGTTGGAGATGGCTCTCCCAGCTCCCTCAGCTTGCAGGTGGGACAAGCCTGAAATGAGTTTCCCATTACCTCCTGGATGTCGCCAGTGGGACTGAGCCCCAGATGCCCACAACAGTAGCCTCCTCCTCATCACACTGTGTATTGGCTTCCTCCTCTGTCTCCCCTCTCTACCCTTCCAGCGCTGCTTCCTGGCTTCCACTCCCCATCAGCGCCTCTGGTACTCAGATCTGAGACGCAGGGTTTGCTTCTGCAGGTGCCCAGCCTAAGCAGGACATGAATCTTGCACACCTTCTTCTTTCTCTTGCTCGGCATCTGATCTAACTGAGCTGCCCATTCAGTTCTGGGCTTCGGTGAGAGGCCACCCGGCAGGACGTGGGAGGTCTTTCTGAACAACCGTCAGGGCCCTGGGCGACACGCGCTGGAAGTGCAGGGCAGTTTGTTCCCTGTGGGGTTGGCCTTGACCACCGGCGGGAAGCCGACAGACACGTGCACGCTACTCTCCCCGTCTTGGGACTTCGGTGGAGTGTGGTTTCTCTTTGGAAACCTTTGAGGGGAATTCCGTGTGCTGAGAGATCATGCCTGCTGAGAGACCTGCTGTGTCTCTTTGGCGCCTCACTGAGTAACCGCCGGGTGGGGCTATCTACGTGAGAGCTCCCGCATCTTCCTTTGTCTTGTTTCTGGACTTTTTCCTCACCCTAACCACCCTCAGTCTGTACCGCCCGAGTAAGGTTCCAGTCCTATATCCTGGCCTCAGGCTCTGCTTTCCAGAGCCTGTGAGCTAAGGTACAGTTTTGGTTTAAATCTCTCTTAAGGACTCTTTCAGCGCTGACATACTAGACCTCTACTAAATCCTATTTTTCACCTAGTGATAAAAAAGATATTGTATATCTACTGTGTTGGACGTGAGACATCATTTAATTCTCACAGAGATTAGTTTTTGAGGTATGTCAGGGTCTTGTTCATCATAATTCAAATCAGACTGATTTGAATGTTAGAGTGTTATTAATATGATAATTATTATTATTACTTATTAAGTTCTATATGCTAGACCTTGAGTTATACTTTAAAGGCATTAATTGATTCTCATTTAAACCTTATCAGGTTCTATTATTACCTTCACAAGAGGAAAATGAAGTTCAGAGAAGGTAAGCCATTCATCCTAAGCTGCACAGTAAGTGACCAAGCCAGAATGTGAAACCAGATCTGACAGTTTCCAAAGGCCATGTTCAAAACTATGTACTTTATTACATTTGATATAAACAAATATAATACTCTTCCAAAACTTCTTCTTTGAATAAACACTTCACTAATTGAAGATATATGGATGGCAAATAAACACGTGAAAAAGATGCTCAACGTCAGTAGTTACTAGGAAAAAGGAAAATTAAAACCGTCATCAGAGGGACTTTGCTGGTGGTCTGGTGTCTAAGACTCTGTGCTTATAATGCAGGGGGTCTGGGTTCGATCCCTGGTCAGGGAACCAAGTCCCACATCCCCCAGCCAAGAGTTTGCATGCTGTAGTCAAAGACCCCATGCTGTAATGAAGACTGAAGGTCCCGCAAATAAGACTGGGCACAGACCAGTAAATTAATACATTAAACAAAACAAAACAAAACAAACCATAGTAAGATACCACCATACCTAGTAGAATGGTTAGAATTAAAAAGACTGACCAAACCTTATGTTAGTGAACATATGGAAGAACTGGACTCTTAACACACTGCTGATGGAATGTAAAATGGTGTAGTTAATTCAGAAAACAGTTTGCAATTTCATAAAAAGTTAAACATCAATTGAGCACGTGACCCAGTCAATCTACTCTTAGGTTTTTACCTAAGAAAAATGAAAACATACATCCACTCAGAGACTTGTATATAACTGTTCATGGCAATTCTATTTCTAATAGCCCCCAAATGAAAACAGCAGCAGGTGGATGGACAAATTGTTGTATATTCATATAGTGGGATACCATTCCATAGTAAAAAAGAGTAAATTTTTGATACATGCAACAACATGCATGATTCTCAAAATAATTATGCTGACTGAAAGAAGCCATATAAAAATGAGTACATACTATATGGTCCTATTTATACAAGTGATAGAAGATGCCATGAGAGCAACAGAAGGCAGTGTGTGCCCGTGTGTGTGTAGGACGGGTGTGTGAAGAGGGCTGAGAAGGATAATAAAGGAGCCGTAGGAAACTTGGAGGGGTGGTGGATATGTGTTCCTTGTCTCCATTGTGGCGATGGTTTTGTGGGAGGATACATGTGTCAGCTCTCATCAAATTGTACACTTTAAATATATGCAGTTTATTGTAGGACAGTTGTATCTCAATATAGCTGTAAAATACAAAAATAAACTCTGTGTGTAGCTGAGCACCACCAGAGATGACACTGAGGAACTGTCCTTTTTCATTGTCTTCTGGGATTGCCCGTGGAAATTAAACCAAAGGTGAAGGAATCAGCTCTGATCTTTTCTTGGCTAATTCAGAATGGTGCGGCCAAAGCGGGAAGGAGGTGGGGATGCAGCACTGGCAATGTGGAAATGGTCTCTTTACCTCCTTGAGCCTCAGCTTCCTTGGCTGTCAAATGGGAATGTCTCTTGTGCCCTGCCTTCCCCATGAAGTTGATTTAAGGAAAAGTGAGTGACCTTGCTCTCAAGTGAGAATGGCCAAATCTCCCAGTTGATATAAGATGCACATGACAAGCAACTGGTGGCAGGCCCAGCCCTGGGCACTGTGGGCCCACCCTGGTGGGCGGGGCTGGGAGCTCTCACAGACTCCGCCTCTAGAGCTGGCACAGACCATCTTTCTTCTGCTCTCTGCTCCTCTGTGGTTTTGTTAACAGATACTCTTTGTCCGGTCCCTCAGGCTCTTTCCTGTCTCTGCTTCTCACCTGCTTTGCTTGACCTCACATCACTCCCTGCATTTTCTCCAGCTCCCCATGGATTTTCTGCTATTGAGGGACAATAGCCTAGACCTGCCCACCCACCCCAAGATCAAGGAGAGACTGGGTCCCCTTGTTCAAGGTCACCCCAGGCATTGGGGACCACGTTTGGTGGGAGAGACAGACACACTTCCCAGGGCTTCTCCAACAAGGAAATGGTGCAACTGAACCCAGAAGGGCGGGTGAGCCTTGGTCTGATGGAAGTAGGACTGCACTCTAGAGAGGAGATATAGCCTCTCCTCCTTCAAGAGCGAAGGTCTGGGGGTACTGGGACTCTGTGAATGGCTTAATGTGAGCCCAGCCCCACAGGAGGTGAGGCTGAAGGGTAAGTCGTATCAGAGAAGCAAGGTTTCGTGTGCCACGTGCCGAGGGGTTTGAGTTCAAATCTGCAGACACTGGCTACGTACTGAATATTTCCAAGCCTGGGTGTGACAGTCCCAGTTCATTCAGCGGGGTAGGGTGGGCAGAAGGGATCGTTTGTGGGGTCCTGCTCACACCTCCCCGAGAAGGGTCGCTTTCTCTCTAGAGCTGGGTTTCTTAACTGCGGCACTACTGACCCTGGGGATGGATAAGCCTTTGTTAGGAGCAGCTGTCCTGTGCCTTGCAGGGGATTCAGCAACAACATGTTAGCTTCTGCCCGCGGGATACCTGTAGCAGCCCCCCAGTTGTGACAACCAGGAGTGTTTCCAGATGTCTCTTGGGTGGCAAAACTGCTCTCGGCTGAGGACCCCTCCTCTAGAGTTTTTTTTTTTTAGTATAATCTGTATACTGATGGCTCCTCCTGTATTTGCTTTCTTCTCTCCTTCTAAGGCTGGGCAACGCCTGGCTTCCAGCCTTTCCACGAGGCACACGGCTGGATGGTGTCCTTGGCGCCCCTACAGCCTCATCTCAGCACCTGTGGCTCCAGTTCCCTGTTCACGGGGGCTCCGGCTGGGGCTGGCTGCCCGGAGCCAGCAGCCAACAGCTCTGTCCATCTCTGCACCAGGCCAGCAGGGCACCTAATCCACTGCGGGGCACGCCACGTGGTGCTGGGGAGACTCCTGGACGGGGTGCCACCGCGGTCGGCTGAGACCAGCGCGGTCCAAGCCCGCTGGCCGTGGACCTTCCGGCCCTCTGCCCTGCTGCCTGCCAAGCTTGGAGCCTGGAGGGACGAGTCAGCTCGGGCAGCCTGCCAGGGAGCGGGCCCCGGGCTGGGGACAGAGGGCAGCGGGTGGCAGCTGAGGCCATGTGACTGCCGGAGGCTGTGAGTGTCACAGGGCACAGCCGGGCTGCCGGCTCATCGCCGGGCTCAATCTGAGACGGCCTCACATGACTTCGCTGTGGGAGCCTGTGTGCCGGGGGTGGGAGAGGGGACCGGAGGGAGGGGGAAGTGATTTCAGGATCCAGGCTGGAAATTCAAAATACATTTATGCATCACGGGCAG
The DNA here is from genome assembly GCF_019320065.1 of Cervus canadensis. Classification (NCBI taxonomy): domain Eukaryota; kingdom Metazoa; phylum Chordata; class Mammalia; order Artiodactyla; family Cervidae; genus Cervus; species Cervus canadensis. Next base: position 9,236,249 of record NC_057399.1, on the reverse strand, counting down.
ATATGCATCATATGACCTCCCTGATTTTGCTAATGCAGAAATTGGGCTTCGGGTGCGACACACACACACACACACACACACACACACACACACACACACACACTGCATCTCACCCCCTGCTGTGTGCAGGCTGTGATGGCTGAGGACATTAGGAATGTAGGAGAGGGAGGGGGAGTCAGCCATGCCACCCGCCTGCATCTCCCGACGCGTCAGCAAAGCCAGAACACAAACCGGCCTTCAATTCCAGTGCTTTCCATGTGCTCATTTGTATGTGAACCTCACAACAGAACACCAAGGCCTGAAGAGGTTCCTCAGTTTTCCCTGTCCTTCCTTCCTCAGGGTTTTCAAGGTTTAATCTGGCTTTGTTTTTGCTTTAATACTCCCACATCAGCTCCCCCTGCCTCATCATGGCCCCAAACAGCATAAGCTGGCAGGTCCTTCTTGCTAATGGGAGGAGGTGAGGGGTCATAAAATCACCCTAAGTCTAGAGGCGGGGGGTGGGGTGGGCACAGAATCCCCAGTGGAAGGGGTCAGAAATCCAGGAGAGCGGAGTCGGGCGAGTCCTCATGCAGCCGGGATGAGAATCCGCACAGTGAGCTCTCAGAGCCCCAGAGGCTCCTTCCCTCAGGACTGAGAGGGAAGCCCTAACATTCCTCTGGCAACACACCCTCACGGCCGCCAGTGGGCCAGAGACTGTATTTAGTTGTGCTAAAATCCTAAAGACCTAGATCAGGACTCCTAGACCTATGTCCTCAGCGTCCAAGAGGACAAAAGCTTGTGAGCAGGCTCTGTCCCCTCTGGGAAGAGAGCCACCTGCCGCGTGCCTGCCGAATGTTTCACCTCGAGGGTTATTACTTTCAAAATAGCATTTAATATACTTAATCTCATTACATAAGCAAGATATGTTCCGTGCAGAATATCTGGGAAAGCCAATAAAATATAAAGAAGGAGATTAAAAATTCACCATCATCTCACCAATAAGAAACAACTACTGCTTAAATTTTGCTTTGTCGTTTTCTCATCTATAAACTATAAAAAACAAAACCAGAGTAATTATATATATACATATAAATATAAAGCTTATATATATAATATAATATAATGTTTATATGTACACATATAAATGACTGAGGCATAACATATAGTAAAACCATAGCCCACCAGGTTCCTCTGTCCATGGGATTCTCCAGGCAAGAATACTGGAGTGGGTTGCCATGCCCTTCCCCAGGGGATCTTCCTGACTCAGGGAAGTCCATATATAATATAATAGAACATAACAACGTAACATAATATTTATAAATGATTGAGGCGTAACATTTAGTAAAAGACATAAAATTTAAGTTTATAGCTCAGTACATTTTTACATATTATTGCATCCATGAGACTATCACTCTGATCAAGATACACAACATCTCAGAATCCAGAAAAGCCCCTCCTCCTTTTCCTCAGTCAATAACTACGCCCATCTTCAAGATATAGCTGGTATTCTGACTTTCATAGTTTCAGATTACATTTGCCTATTCTTATGTATAACTAGATTTCCACAGTCACAGTATTTATTCTTTTTTTTTTCTTTTCTTCTTTTTTTTAATCTTAAAAAAAAAATAGCCATACATTCACATGAATCAGCCGTGGGTGCACATGTGGAGAAGGCGAGGGTGGGATGATATGAGAGAATAGCGTTGAAACATGTATATTATCATACGTGAAATGGATCGCCAGTCCAGGTTCGATGCATGAGACAGGGTGCTCAGGGCGGGTGCACTGGGACGACCCTGAGGGATGGGATGGGGAGGGAGGTGGGAGGGGGGGTCAGGATGGGGAACACACGTACACAGTATTTATTCTTTTATGTTTGGCTTCGCTTACCCAATCTGTGGCATCTACTACAAGGCCTAGCCTAGAAAAGGTACTTTGCATTGGCTCGTGAAAGCTCTGCTGGACGCATGTTGAGCGAATGAGTGAGTGAGTGAGTGAATGAATAGATAGGCTTTGGTGACGTGTTTTTTGCTCACTATCTGGTGGTCCCTGTGGAGAAGGGGGAGGAGTAGGGTGGCTCATGTCATGATCCGGGGGAGGGCGGAGGAACCTGAGCTAAACGGAGGCCCTGGGGAGAGCGAGGAGGGTGCCTGTCTGCCTGGCACTCACAAGGGCTGGGTTGGTGCCCGTGAGGACAGGACCCAGGGTATTTTTAGAAAACCCATCAGGGCTGCCGCTTGACAGTGCGGTGACAGCCTGTCGGCGTCCCGTGGCTTTATGGGGCGCCCCCGCCTGGCTCTGCCCCTGTGCTGTGAGCCCACTGTCCCCCTTAGAAGCCTGTGGGGGTCACGCTCAGCAGTGGCGTGGGGCAATGAACAGGCACAGATGAGGGGTCTGCAGCGCTTCTGGAAAGCACATCACTGGGACACAGAACTGCCTGGAGAAACGGTGCTATCATCCTGTACCCCAAGGAAGAGATGCATGCTCTTCAGGATCAGAGTCACAGCACAGCTCCCAGACAATGTACCCCCCTTTATTATTCAAAGTTCTCAAGGTTGAAAGGGACCCCTTTTCTGCCCCTCACCCCACCTGGGGCTTGAGCCCCTTTCTTTCCAACACAGGCTCAGCTCTCACACCCACCTTTTTGCTTTTTCTACAACCAGCATCTTAGCCGGGTCACTGCCATCTCTCCCCTGCCCTCCTCCGGCCACCTCCTCACTCCGTCTGCTCCTGTTTCTTGTTACCCAGTCTCCTCTACAGCAGGGCCCAGGTGTTCTCCACTGTTAAAGCCTCGACAAAGTGTCTGAACAGAGCTAGAGAAGGAGCAAGATTACTGGAGAGGGATGGAGCCCTGGTCAGCAGGAGAGAGCTGCTGGGCTCCGCAGGTGGAAGGAGGAGCTGTGGGCAGATGAGCGGGGACCCACTTTGAGACGCTGCTGGGACTAAGAGGGCTGACGTGGGAGGGACAGGGTAGACAGCACTGGGATGACCTAGGCGGGCCTGAGACCAGGCAAGGTTTTATTATCTCCTGAAGATTCATTTCCCTTTAGGGGAAAGGATTCCTGGGGCTTGGAAATGAATGGGTTGTGGGAGATTAAGAGGCAAGGGATGTGCTGGTTTTGCTTTTTGTTTTTTCTCTATGATGGGAAAACTGCCTTTGGGAATGTAGGAAATCAGTTCTCCATGAGCTCATGAGCTATTGGGGTAGAAGACAGTCATGCTATAAACTTCTAAATCAGATGAGCAGGCCTCTGACAAACTGTTAGAATGAGTGGTGATTATTGAGAGTGTTTATGCAGCATGTGACCTGGCCTGGGTTGTTAATGCTGTCCTGGAGACAGCGAAATTTCCGATCAGCAGTATTTTGGGGTTCCACTTGGAAAGAGCCCACCCCTCAGCTGACTGGTGCTGTTCTCTGCCGAGTGATTTAGTGGTCAGACTTGCTCAGTCAAGAGGGAGCAGCATCACGACAAGGCACCTGTGCCCATCTGCCAGTTTGGATGAACAGCCAGATCACAGGGTCAGTAACGCCTCCTGGCCAGAGTACATGAGCCGAGCAGCTGTCCCTGACATGCTGGCCAGGAGAGGTCCTCTTACCAAGGCAGCCAGGTCACCGCGGGGAGTGCGAGGTCTCCTATGGTCAGAAGGGTATGTGAGTGTCACGGCTATGGTCAGAGGGAGGCAGGAAGCCTGCTCTTGGCCCCTCATGCAGATATAAATCCAGGAAGCTGGAAAGGAGGCCATTAAGGTCAGGATGGAGGATACTCCCAGCATCCCCTGCTGCCAGAGGGATGGGTCTATGGTACACTCAGAGATTGACAGGGAGAAGAGATAGGAGTGGAGCTTGCTGCAGTTAAATAATTCCTAGATTGCAGAGCGTCTCCGAGCTTTATTTCTCTTTTGTAGAACGAGTAAAGTGAGATGAAGGATGAAAACTGCCCTATAAATTGAATGATGTTATGTGCACCTAACATTATTTTCCCCAGGAATTTTCATGTTTAATGTTTTTATCAGAAAGTTGGGGGAAGCTAGTGATTGCAGAGTTATCACATGTGTACAGAAAAATTGGGCGAGGAAGGGTGGCTGAGACACAGGTAAGGGAGACTTCGGGTTGCAGGATCTGAAGACTCTGTATTACCCTGGTTTCTCTCCCCTGGGTGCCCTCTCTGCACGACCCTCGGGAAACGCAGTGCCTCTAACGGAGCTCCACGCTTGTGATGTGGCTCCTGCCTCTCTCTAACTTAGGGTTTCTCCACCTCAGCGTCGTTGACACTGTGGTCTGGTTGTGGGGGCTGTCCAGAGCCTTGAAAGATGGTTCTCTAGCCACTAGAGGCCAGGAGTGGAGAAGGAAATGGCAACCCACTCCAGTGTTCTTGCCTGGAGAATCCCAGGGACAGAGGAGCCTGGCGGGCTGCCGTCTGTGGGGTCGCACAGAGTTGGACACGACTGAAGTGACTTAGCAGCAGCAGCAGAGCCCAGCAGTGCCACCCCTGCTCTCCTTAGGAAAACCAGACGTCCCTGGGAGACAAAACTCCCCTAGTTTGAAACCATCTTTCTAGCTTCATCTTTTGAACATTTCTGCCCGCATCATGTGTGGCTTTGGTCACATCAAAGTACATGTGGTTGCTTTAGATAAACAAAGGTTTTTCACACCTTTCGTATACCTTTGTGTACACAGATTCCTCCCTCTATCATCCTTCCCCACTCCTGCCTTTGAGGCTTCGTAAAATCTTGCTCATCTTTGAAAACTCATCTCAAGCATCTCTTCCTCCAGGACACCGTCCCTGAGGCTCGTGGCCAGTGAGTGTATTCACAGTATACGTCTTCTGGAGCCCAGGCTGTACGGATTGCAATTGTTTGCTTGTGATTCTATCTCACTGGACTATAAGCTTCTTGAGGGCAAATCCTGGATCTCCTTTACCTTTGCTCCCCAGTGCGTGGTACACAGCCTAGCACAGAGGTGGGCTCAGTAAATCCTAGTTGAGTAATATCATTTAATGAGTTACTACTGGCTGGTCACAGGATATAAAATGCTCTAGTCCAAATGAGGTCACTTTTTAGATCTCATTAAAGCAGGAAGTCTGATGCTCCATCTTTAGACAGCACAGCAAATCTCATGTGCAGACAAAAATCAATTTGTTATTATTTTAATCTCCAGGATGCCAGAGAGGTGCAGGGGAGTTTCCTCCTGTGAAAAATCTCTGTCTGACTCTGCCCTTGAGAAAACATTGGTGTGGCTACAGTAGGTAGCCCTTCCTCTCTGAAAGACACAGAGTGAGGTCGGACGCTGACCTCAGCCAAACTTTCTGCTTGCATCCCTCCTGAGTGAGGGGCTCTGACCACAACTTTCTTAAAAATATGCTCCCTCCCGTCCCAGAGCACAGCCCCACCCTGCAGCTTCCAGAACCCTTGGCTCTGGGACTTTCTCCGGCTCTCCTCTCTGCATTGTCAAAACGGAACAGACTGCGCAGAAGGAACGCGTTTGGTGCTGAGACCGGAGCCAGGGCACTCTGCGCGGATCCAGACAATCTGCTCCGCTCCTTCCAAGGAGAGAGGAAAGGCTTTCAGTACTTGCTGACAACCAAGTCGGTGATGGGAACATCTCTGGGTGACCAGGGCTAAACAAAGCAAGAGACGTACCCCCTACGCTGATGCGCTTTGAAAAATAAAGGGCTTCTAGCTTTAAATACCGTGGTTTTAGTGTGTGTGTGTGTGTGTGTGTGTGTGTGTGTGTGTGTGAGGGTGGTTGTGGTGATGCAAAAGCTGTCAAGTCGAACCTCCGCCCAGAGCTTGAATTGCGTTGATGGCCCCTCTTCCACACTTCCCTTGGACACCTTCAAGGACCAAAACCTCTCACTGTTAGATAGCTCTGTCTAATAGAAAAGCTTTTGGTCACTTTGATGATTTATCCTTCTGTCTTAAGTCCAATTCTTTCCTCCATTTGGAACTGGTCCAATCCGTCTTCCCCAGGAAAGATTTTTAGAGGCAACTATGTTTGTTACCACCCAAATCTATTCTTCAGGCTAAACAGACCCAGTTCTTTCAAATGTCTTTCCCGTGACAGTTTTGAGTCTCCCTGCTTCCTGATCGCCTCTTTCTTGTCACCACATATGTGACACAATGCTCTGGTTGTCTGTAGTCCTCACACAGTAAGTTATTTGGGATGGACAAGTTTTCTAGAGGGTTGAGGGGTTACCTCTCTAGCACCACACTTTTAAAAAGCATGATTGAAAGCATGCAGGATACGGGTCCCTTGTAGCAAGCCTAGATCTCTATGATTTTTCTTTCTGATGTTTCTCATCCCCTCTGACATCATCTCATGACATTCTTCTCCCCACACACCTCTCCAAACCTTTTTGCTCACCATCTCCCAACAAGACTGAATTTCTGTGCCATCAGAGAAAGAATGAGGACAAATGAGAGGAAGCCACAGAAGGTCAGATTACGTGTGGATATGAGAAGCATCTTCTACTGGCTGAGTGGTGCCTTTTCTTCATTGAAAAGGAGCTGGGAGTGGGATCTTGGCTTCAGAGGTGTCAAGCAGGGGCTTCCCTGGTGGTCCAGTGGTTCGGAAGCCACTTGACAATGCAGTGGACACAGGCTCAGTCCCCGGACTGGGAGGCTCCCAGATGCAAGTCCTGAAGCCTGAGCACCTACGGCCTGCGCTCTGCAACAGGAGAAGCCGCCACGATGAGAAGCCCATGCCCTGCAGCGAAGAAACCCCACACGTTACAACTAGAGAAAGCCGCACAAAGCAAGACCCAGCACAGCCAGAAAACAAGTCAATACAAAGTCTTTGAAAGGTGGCAAGCAGAGACACTTGGGGTGTCCTTGGGGTAGCTCCTCATGTACATCTGCTAAGGACTGGACTGGGTGCTCCACAGTCTCCTCCAGCTCTGGATTTTGTGGGTGTGGACAAAGATTCCACAATGGGGTTTTGTGTGAAATGAGGGCTCCTGGGTGTCCTTGTGACAGCCATGGAGGGAATGGAATGCCAGTCCCTGCAGCCCGTCAGCCGTGTGGCTGGTGGCTGAGTCGAGCCCCTCGAGAAGAGGGCACGGCATGGAGTGTGGTGATGGGCAAGAGGAAGGAGGGGCTGACTCTGCCTCCTGCATTTAGAGGACTTGAGGGACACGAGGTCTGAGACCGCCAGTTGGTCTGGGAGTGTTTGAAGTTCTGAAAGTGTAGGAGTCGAGCCTGGGACATTGTCCTGGAACCATTTGCCAAATTCCTGGACACCAGAGTGGCCACTGGGCTTATTGTAAATGTTGGGGTGTCAGTGTTCTCGCAGAATGCTGGAATCTCAGGTCTGGGTGAGACCTTGGCATCAGTCCAGTCCAACCCCTCAGAGCTGGCGCGCCCTCTGGGGGCCTCATCCAACCCCTGCCAAACACCTCGGTGTGTGATTAAAGGAGATGACAGATGGGAATGGTTGACCATTGACAGGTAAATAAATGTCTCCCCTCTCTCCGACTTCTCCCTTTGCGTGACAGGAAGCTCCCTGCCTTCTAAGACAACTCACTCCACTGTGGTGGTGGTGGGGGGGGGGGGCGGTTTGCCCTGAAATCTGCTTAGCTGGGTGCCTGGTGCCCTCGTAGGACATTTTTTTATTGATTCCATGTTATCTGAGGAATCAGGTGTTACTGAGTACAGTTGCTTATGATCAACGTGACTACTAACAGCAAACTTGTGCCAGGCACTAGATTGAGTACTTTACAAACTAAACACAAAAGTCAGGCTTAGGAAAACTCCAGTGCTCACTGGGTCATAGCTGGAATGGCCCCCAGATGTCACTTCATTCAGTCTTCATGTTCCAGAATATAAGATCCAGACTCAGATATTAAGCCACCAACTCCAGCTCTGTCATGGATGGATCAAAGTCATCTCCCTAAAGGAGGTGTGGTCACCAGGATTTCTGGACAACTTGTCTTCCTAAGGAAGCCAGTCCTGCAGGAATGTAGTTAGAAGCAGTGGTTTCACATAGAGACCCTCATCAGAACTGCTCTGCCCATCCTGTGTCAGGAGGCTGGGCTAAAGAGACATGTTCTGCAAAGTCCAGGTGAAATGGAGGGCATTCTCTGGCCACTGTGGATGGCAGAGAGGCAACGACAGTCTTAGGTCAGGTTCCTTAGAAGCAGAGGCTGAGAAAGGGTATAAGGTCTCACGGTTTATAGAGGGAAAAACCTGCAAGGGAGGGAGATAGAGAAGCAGGATAGGGAGTGGAAAGGAACAAATGCCAATGTGTTTGAGCGTAGGGCTACCAGATAAAATATAGAGCGTCCAGTTACATTTGAATTTTAGAGAAACAGTGAGCAATTTTTACTACAAGGATTTCTAAATATTGCATTGGACGTGCTTATACTAAAAATGTGTGCTTTTGTCGATCTGAAATGCGAATTTAACTGGATATCCTGTATTTTTATTTCCTAAATCTGGCAACCCAGTCTAGGCCGACCAATCAGCTCTGTGTACCCCAAACTGAGAGATTACCTGGGTTGTGAGAGTTTCAGCGCCCTAAACTGTGGTCTCAAGTAAAGCTTAGCCTTGGCCTAATCTTTGGGGAGGGGGTAGAAACGAGACTGACACTCTGGAACCTAAACACACGACCAAAGTGTCCCCTTGAGCGGAGGGCACTGCCGTTTCAGAGCGCTGTTTCACTTAGTCATCCCTGAGCTGGCTGTAGTTGCTGAGCGGCGGGGGCTGGGGGAGGGGGGTGCGGAGGCGGGCAGGCTGACCTCCTGGAGAGGCAGCTCCTGTTTCCTGAGGGCAGTTTGCCCAAGAAAGGGGGCAGCTGTGAGTTGATACCAGGCAAGCAGGTCACACTCATAGCATCTGGGGGCGGGGTGCAAAGGGGCCCGGAGTGTCCCATACCGTCTGCTCCACCATCTACAGGCCTCCGGCCCAGGACAAGCGGTGAAAACTAAGGCTGACTCCGGTCCCACTGATCAGGGGGTAGCTCCTCTGCTCCAGGCTGGACGTATGGGAAACTCCAGCGCAGACTGGTTGGGATGTGCTGCCGTGTTCACAAAGTTCTGTGAGAGCCCAGAGGAGGGTCTTTCATTATTTTCCTAACTGGGAGAAGGACCAGAACAGATTTTACAGACAGAGTAATATCTGCACCAGGCCTTGAAAACGGGTGGGAGTTTGTAGGGTTGGGAGGGGAGAGGTGAGGGGGTGGTTGGGGATGGGAGGGGAAGGTGCAGCTGAGGCATAAAGGTCACAGTCCTAGAGGCTGAGGTGTAGAGGTGCAAGATGTAAAGAGGTCTCATCAAGCCCCCCAGGAAGCAGTTACATGAGGCTTCAGTTTCTTTTCTGCAGACTGATCCCTAAGCCAGGCGAGCACAATGCCTTTTGCCAAGGTGGTAGATTCTACTGGGGCAGGTTTTGTCCGAATGACAAAGTATCTGGTTCAGGCAAAGGGCTGAAGGACTTATTTTCTGACCTAGGCTAATGCTTTGGAAAGTGCTGGCGGCCCTGCTGACTTGGGGATGCCCGGACACCTGGGGAACGTCCCAGCTCCTGGCAGGGGAGGCCCCGCCACCCGGCCCTGGCCCAGATCCATGGGAAGACAAGCTTCCTTCTCACCTTTCCAGTATATCCTGAAACCAGAAGCCCCATGACACTGGCTCCTCTGTCCCTGCTCTGGGATTTCAGCTCTGGCTGAGGCAGGATACCCACGCTGCTGAGAAGCCTGAGAAGCTTCTGGGACAAAGGTGCAGGGAGGGTCAGCTGGGGAGAGCGATGGGACCCAGCCCAGATCAGTGTCCCCATTTCTGGGCTGAACTCGGCCAGCATTGTAGAGCTCAGCATCTGAGTCTTCCAGTGGCCTTATGATTTCTTTTCAGCCCTTTGCAGAGGGAAGGAGGGCTATTAAGCCCTTATTCCAACAACGTACTTGCTGTGTGACCTTAAACATGTCACTTGGCCTTGCTGAGCCCACCTTCACATCTTTACTAACGACAAACATCAGTACTAGCAACTAACATCCTTGTAGCATTTGCCAGCTTTCACGATAGCACAGTCACATAAATTTTCTGATTTACATTTCTTAGCAAATTTTGAAATGGGTGAGTGGGCAAAGTAGCATTAGTATCTCCAATCTAAGGAAGAAGAAATTAAATATAAACAGTGTAACTTGCTCTACTGTTATAGCCACAAGGCCCCTGGGATTAGGGCTCCTGACTCTAGGACACCAAATAGGCAATGATCTCTTATCAGAGTCTCAGGAAATGTCTGAGACGAGTCAGCACTTTAAAGGTCTTGATGATGGGACCCAGGGAGCATTTGGTTTCCATGAGTTTTCTGACACCTACAGGAGCTGGGCTCGGGAGGGCAGAGTATCCTACAATTGGCCCCGTATTCTGTTTCTGCTGCAGTCTGATGTGAATTCAAATCTCAGTGCCCTGTGCTCTTAGAAATACAATAAAAATATTTCATTCTGAAGCCACGACCCCAATTGTTGGTAGAAATAAAATAAGATTTGACAACATGGTGTTTCTCTTGGGATCCATTAGGGAGGTCCCAGGAGCCCCAGAGCCTGAGGGCTGGTGTCCTTTTTAGATTCCAAAGTGACTGCATCTCAGATCAGTCACTGCTTAGAATCTAAAGAAGCAGACAAAGCTAGTGCTGAGGGTTCCAAGGTGGGAAAGGTCTCTTCCAGTTGGGGTGACGGGCCGAGGAGAGGAGCAGAGCCAGGGAAAGAAAATAATAAAAACAGTGTTAATGAAGACTGTTTATTTTTTTGGAGAGGTAAGAAGGAAGCAGTTGGGAAGATGTGAGGTTTGGGGCCAGCAAGGAGTTTGCAGCCAGACACAGATTTCAGCATAGCCACTTATGAGCTAAGTGAATCCAGGCCAGTCACTCATCTCTCTAAACCTCCTCACGTGTGACCTGGGTGTGGCAGGACCACACCCTAGCACTAGGGGCCAGGTCTCCAAAGGGCTGGCAGAGTGCTTGACCACAGCGGGGACTCCATATGTGTTCATTCCACTGGTTTCCCCACCTCTTCCCTTAAGTGAACCACTCGCCTAGAAAGTATGGAACTCTCTTTCATCAAAATACACAAAAACTCTGTCTTCTTAGAGAAATCTGACAAAACTAACTTTTAAGATGAAAAAATGGCTCTGGATGAATAATGGACCCATTGACTTATTTTCTTCTGAACTTCCTAGCCATGCTCCCCCCAAACATGCACACACACACATGCACACACATGCATACACAGAACTGGCATGCCATGGAGAAGGATGGCCGGCATCCTGCCCAGGCTAAATGTGGAGGCAGAACAGGCCATTCTGGATCCCCTGGGGGAATGGGGTCTGTGTGTGGCCCCCGCCAGCAGACTCTGAGAACCAACCACAGGCCTAGTGTCCACTGCCCACTCTGCCCTGTGAGGATGGAGCCCAGTATCCCCATTCCGATTTCCTCTTGGGAAAAGAAAGGAAGGAAATTGGAGACAGAAAGACGAAATGAAAGCAAAACGATGGAAGGAAGGAGGGGAAGGTAACAGACCTGGTACAAGTGTGAAATCAAAATAATAGACTCAGGCGAGCGCGATGCATGTGAGCAGAGTGTGACGTGGGCAGCCCCCACATAGACCTTCTGTTAAAAATAGCCTTCGTCTAAATGTGGAAAGAGCGTAAATATAGTAGCGGTTTCGGCTTACTACAAGCCGAGCCGCCCCAGCTCCAAGTAACAGAGGCTTATTATAGGATGTGTGCGTCAGCAGCAGGAGAGGAGGGAGGGCAGATGGGCAGGCCCTGGGCTGTGGGTACAGTACCCTCCAGCCGGCCAGGGTCAGCCAGCCTCCTGTGGGGTGGGATGGCTGGGCTGGGCTGCCCTAAAGTGCTCTCACGGAACTCTGATGGGCAGAAAACTCCAGCCAAGCTGAGGGGTGGGGAGGAAGGAAGGAGTCGTGGTGCTGAACGGGATCTGGGGAGGACTGTCTTAAAAACGCTGCTCTTGGACATGGCAGGAAGCTTTCAAAGGAAGCCCCTGGGATGGCTGGGCTGTGGACAAAGCAGCTTTCTCAGCCCTGAGTGCAGGGGACAGAACCCCTGGAAACCTGTGGAAAGTGCCAGAAAAGAATTTGATTCAAATCAAATCAGTCTGATTAAAAAAAAAAAAGGCTTTGGGTTTGAATCTCCGTGTCCTGGGCATTACTTAGGAGGTGTGCAGAGCGCAGTGACTGACGGAACGGCCAGCTGGCTGAGGGGGCTGCTTTCCCGGGGCAGAGCAGAGGGAGCGACGGCCGTTCTGTGGGAAGCTCCGTGCTCTTCCTTCTCTTGATCAGGTGCCCATGGAGTGACTGGCCATGTGGGCGCTGAGACCTGCTCCTGGCTGCATGTCTCATCTAACCTCTCAGGGGACCCTCACTATCTCCCTGACCTGTCACTCTTTAACCCAGGTCATTCCTCCTCTCGGCTCAGCGCATGCTTGTGTGTGTATCACGTATGCACATAGCCCAACACACACACACACACACACACACACACACACACACACAGAGTTAGCGGCTGAGGCCCATTTCTAGCGAGAGCCCTTTGCGCCCCTCGCGTCCTGCCCACCCTGGCCTCTCACCCCGCCGTGTCCCTCCGGTTGCCCTGCTCCGGCCCTCCGGCTGCTGCTTTTCACCCCTCACCTTGAGAGCCTGCCCCTCGCAGGGGAGACACAGCTGGCCCCACCAGGTGGATCTTCAACCTCTTCTTCTCAGGCACCGCGGAGGCGTGCCCTGTGGCTCGGCCCTCTCTGGTTCCGCCATCCCTAGAGACTACCCTGCTGGCTGAGCTCTCGCCCCAGGACTGGTGCCCTCATCATCCGTCACCTTCACACTGGTACTGGTCTCCCCAGTACCATCCAAACTGCCCTGAAAACCACCTTTCCCAGGTGCAGGCTCAACACCGTCACCGCTCCGCTCAAAATCCTGGCAGTGACTCCCCACGGCCTGCTGGACAAAGTCCACCTCTCGGAAGGCCCTTACTCGTCCTCCCCCCATCCTTACACCTCTTCTGAGAAGCCTTCCCGGATCTCTTCCACCCCAGATCTTAGGTTGTTTTTATACCTGAAAATGAACCACGAGGTCTCACCCCATGTCTCGGCGAGGGGTCCTCTCATGTGCTCCAACAGAGCCTGTATGTTCCTTTTCTACCACACTCGTCAATCTGTGTCGGAGCTGTCTTTTTAACTGTTGGTTTCGCCCAATGGATTCTGAGTCTATGAGGGCAAGGTCTGGGAGGACTTGTTCATGCCATATCCCCAGTGCCTAGCATGGCGTTTGGTTCAGTGCGCCGATTGAAATGGGCTTCCAGGGCTCTCTCTTTCTGCTGTGGCCTGAATATTTGCATCCCCTAAATTCATATGCTTAAAACCTAATCCCCAGTGTGATGGTATTTTGGACACGGGGCTTTGGGGAGGTACGTACGTCATGAGAATCCTCCAATTAAAAATAAAAAAATGAAATAAAAAGTGAAATAGATAACTAACAAGTACTTACTGTGTTGCACAGGGTAACTCTGCTTAATATTGTGTAATAACCTAAGTGGGAAACGAATTTGCAAAAGAACAGATGTGTCTGTGTTATAACTGGTTCACTCTGCTGTCCATCTGAAACTAACACAGCATTGTAAACCGACTACAGTCCAATATAAAATAGAAATCTTTTAAAGAACCTGCAAGAAAAAAAAGCCCACCTGATGGGATTAGTGCCTTTATCAGAAAAGACAGGAGAGATTTTACCCCCTGCCACATGAGGACCCAGCAAGAAGACAGCAGACCAGTAAGAGGGCCGTCCCCAGCACCCAGCCATGCTGGCCTTTCAGGTACCCTGAAATGGCACTACCAGCCTCCAGTTCTGTAAGAAGCAACTATCTGTTGTTTAAGCCACTCAGTCTACGGTACTGGTTATGGCAACCCAAGGTGACGATGGCAACTTTACCTTCTACAGAGGCCACCAGCTGTTTCCAGGCTCCTCTATTTTCCACAGCCCCCCCGCTCCCGGCCCTTTGTCCTGGCGTGAGGACCACCCAGATACAGCTCCAGATGGTGGGCCTGGAGTCAGAAGGGCCGGGTTGGAGTCCCGCCTCTTAGCTGTCTGCCACTGGGCAAGTCTCTGTGTCTTTCTGACCAGTTTTCTCGACGGTGAAAAGGGGTGAGACCACTCACTGCATGGGGTGACTGAGGGCTGACAGGCAGAGAGTGGGGGGCCATAAGCAGCTGACAGACTGCAGCACCCCTCAGACACCGGGGCCTTCGTCACAGCCCTCGGCCCGACGGCTGTGCTTTGGAGACCTGCCCAGACCCAGTCGTGTTGACTCAGCTGCAGTTTGGGCTCCTGAGGATGCCCTAGAAAACACTTTTGCCACCTCTCTGTTAACGGCTCACAATCTCCAGACACTTCTGATTGCCAGGACCCTTTTGAGCACACAACTATTTTCTTCCTCAAAATCCTTAAAAAGAAAAAGGCTTGAATGGCAATCAGAACTGGCAGAAGCTGGACTGTCATTGTGAACCGAGGAAGGAGGCTACAAAAGGAAATGGGAAGAAAGTGGATATGCTGATAGCCGGGCTGGTGCTCTTCCAGGTAAGTCTACCTGCCCTGGCCCCAGGCGGCCCTCCTGGGGTTGGCCGGTCCTTCAGGCTGCCAGGGCACAGCAGAAGTAATGAATAGTGCGGAATAGCAACACTGGGAGGGTTACACCTTCTACTCAGAGTGTTAAAACAGTGGGAAAAGCTGGACTGTGGATCCAGCAGAGCCCAGCTTTAGCCTCTTTTCTGCCCCCTTATGAACAGAGTATAACTGGAGTCTTAAACTCTCACAGCCTCAGTTCCTCATCTGCAAAATGAGGATCATTTTGATAAGAAACAAATTCAAATGTGATTGTTTCTGGAAATCTCAAGGACAGTACCTGTGCTCAATAAATGGTAATTGCAACTGATTCGAAATCGACTTCTCTAGATTAGTATTTCATACTGCCAGGAAATAAGCAAAGACAAACGATTCAGAAAACTAAAGTATTGGAGTTGATTGTGTTTTTATATTAAAAAAAAATACCTCTCAATCAAGACAAAACAAGCCCCACAAAGCAGTCTGAAAAGCTTGCCATGGAAGCAAGGATTTGGGGGAAGGACAAGAAGAAAGAGTTCTGTAGGATTATACTAGAAGAATCAGAGCCTCAAATTGCTTAGAATCTCTCAAATTTGTGCTGCAGCTTGTTATATAGAAATTCTAACAACTAGGATGCAATATATGTTTCCAGATGGCATACACTAATAGAATTATGTGTGTGGGGGGGTGCTTCTGGAAGTGTGTCTCTTCATCAGCCACTGATCTATAATCAATCTATCCCTCCTGTGTCTTAACTTTTCTTGTATATGCACACATCTGTGGTTTCATGTAACAAATGGTCATATGAGTAGGTGGGGGTAGGGGTGTGGTGGAGAGGCCAGGGGCTCAGACCCTGAGGGAAAACCTTCCTGATTCAATCCTTGGCTCCGCCTTGTATTGTCTGAACATTGTATTGTCTGAACGGCATGTTGGGGAGAACAAATAACATTATCTACCTTATCTACCTCAAAGATAGTTGTAAAAATGAGGGATACTGTGGTAAAAATGCTTAGCATAGTTCTACTGGTATCATTGTATAAATTCACAAGGGCTTCCCTCGTAGCTCAGTGGTAAAGAATCCACCTGCCAAGTAGGAGACACGGGTTTGATCCTTGGGTCAGGAAGATCCCCTGGAGAAGGAAATGGCAACCCACTCCAGTACTCTTGCCTGAGAAATCTCATGGACAGAGGAGTCTGGTGGGCTACAGTCCATGGGGTTGCAGAGAGTCAGACACGGCTGAGCGACTAAACAGCAGCAATCAATTCCCACACATGTAGACACAAGTGTAAATTCTCATCCTCTCATTTAGGCCTACTCATTCACACAGGTGCGCGTTGACAAATAAGCACGTGTACCTACACGTGTGTGCATTTAAGTGTAGACACCCAGGGCGTGTGTAACTTTGCTGTATAACCTAATGGAGAATATTGCTTCTCCCAGAGCTGGGGTCCAGAAATAGCTTCGAGCCGGAGTTCCTACGATGCTCTGCATGCAGGGACTGTGGGTGGGGGCTGAGAACAAGCACCCGTTGTGCCCGAGGGAGATGTCAGGATAGGGGAGGTGTGGCGGCTGTGGGGCACATGCTGCAGACGGGACCCAGGCTGACAGAGGGCCCCAGCTGCTGTGCACTCCTACTTGTATTGAGGCCACACTTCTTACGGGCTGCTCCCAGCCAGTCAGCCTGGAGCGAGTCGGGACGCTAGCACTCCTGTCTCCAGGAGAACAGGGGCTTCTCTGATGGTTGGCTGTGGTTTGAAAACTCCCTCATGGCCTCGCTCAGCCTTCCTAGAGCACATAGTGGGTCTAGGACGCTTCCAGCCAACATTCCTCCCCACCCTCCTCCACTGAGATCAGACTTGCAATCTGGTGTGACGGTTCTCCCCACTGGCCTCCCCCAGCTCCCCCGCTTCTCCTCAAGTTGAATCCTGTCTTTATGTGTGCTTCTAACACCACCAGGACATGTGGAATCCCAGGCCACAGAGGAGCCCAGAGGCGGGGGCAGAGCTGCGTCCCCGGTCACGCGTGCTGCCCCTCATTAACTGGCACACGCACATAGCCAGGCAGCGCTTCTTATCATCCAGGTGGGCTGAGGAGACGAAGGTCTGAGAAGCTCTGTCCCTCGCCCAGGCTCACAGGGTCAGAAGGTAGCCGAGCCTGGTCAGAAACCCAGGCTTCCTGAACCCCAAGTCTCTGCTCTTTTTGCTCTATGCTGTCCGTTGAGCACCTTACCAAAAGTTTCCACCAGCCTCATATCACATCCTCAATTATCATCGTGACCCTTTTGTCCCTCCTCCAAGGGACTTGTCCCACTCCCAAGCCACTTTAGTCCCTGGAAAAAATCTGGGAGTTTCCTACTCCTCCTGACACCCCCACAAATTCTCATTTCCTCCGTCTTCCCGGGAGCAAAAGCCCCGGGGAGCCTGAGCCTCACTACCAAGCACACAGCAGCCTGGGGTCCGGCCGGGGATGTGGGGAGAAGCTGCTGCTCCCCGCGCTGGAAACCTGCCCGCCGCGCCTCCTTCCTTCTTGCTTGAAAGTGCTCTAGAGTTTCTGTGCTCACAATGCCTGTCTTTGGAAGCCTGCCCTCTGAGGGTTGCCATGGTGACTGTTTTGGTACTGCATGCTAGAAAAAGCAGAGGCACCTGCTGGTCACACCACCAAACTTGTCTCTCTGAAAAATCAGCAGATGGCATTTGTCAGAAATGCCTACTTCTTGATTAATTTGAGAAAAAGAAGAGTGTGTAGCAATGCTTATGTCCTTTAACCTGGACTGGCTGTGCTGGTGTTTCTTCGGGGAAGATGTGACATCACTGTGCACAAACCCCATAAGCTTCCTTTGAAGGTGTTGGGTCACTGAGTTTTCCAGAGAGGCTAAGAAGTTTGGTGATTTGAACTTCAGTAGATGAAAACAAGGGGAAGGTGGTGATGCCACTTTCCCATTAAGAGGGGTGAGGATTTCAAGACTAATTCTGTAAAGGTTCATCTCTCACTTCTAGTAACTTCCACAGATTTTCAAACATTCTTCAGATCAGATCCAAATTTTAATTAACATGAATGGGGAAAAAAAAATGATGATTTTTTGGATTCGAATCCCAGCTCTGCCACCCATTAATTTTGTGACCTTAGGGCAGTCCCTCAGGCCATCCAAAGCTCAGATTCCCCAGCTGTAAATCAGTGATGATAAGAGTATTTATCTCACAAGTTTGTAATGAGGATTAAATGGGATAGCTATTATCATCATCATCATCATTATTATTAACTAGAATTAAATTTAGGCATGGAGGGATTGACCAATCCACATGCTCATACAGATTTTACATATAACTCTGTTCATAAAAATAAATTAATTTCTCTGTTGCAATCGAAGCAGTGATATTTTAGTTAGAACACCTAACCCCTCCCCCCCAAAAAAAACTTCTGGGTGCACATTGTATAATGTGTCTCTAACTTAGCTGTTCTCTTGTTCTGCTTTCCTAGATCTCATATCCGGGCTTTCACATGCTCTTGTCACAGCTTGCAATATTCTTTGTTCCCAGTGTTATTTAGCAAACTTTGAATGTAGGTGTGAGTTGATTCCCTAAACAAACCTTGACTACCAACTCTTAATTTGGGGCTATTTGCAAGAGTCTTCGGCAGAATGGGTTATGTAGATTTCTACTCTTTTTTCACTTGTGTGTTCTCTAGAAAGGATTTCTCTATAGTAATTTGATCCTATAATGAGGCCTGGTAAATTAGGGATGGCAAAACCTGGGTGATCACCATCCCCTCCTGTGGCCGTGACAGACATTGCTAATCAATTACAACATTCTTCCCACCGAGTCCTGAAGGACTTGCAAACCTTCCTGAAGACAGTGTTCAAGGCAGCCATGCTAATTCACTAGAATCAGCACAGGAAAGGGAAGGCAATCTGTTTGCCATCCTGGCATTGGGGAAAGAACCCTGGAATGGAAAGCCGCAAAAGGTAATGCTAATCCCAGTTCTGCCTTTAACTAAGTCTGTGAACTTAGATTCATCATTTCCTTCTCTGAGGCTCAGTTTCCATATTTGAAATAAAAGAAAGAAAGAAAGAAAGAAGGGAAAAAGGAAGTCTTTAATTCCTTCTAGTTCTAAAAGTCTCTATGCTCTCAGCATCCACCTCCCCACCTCCCACTACAAACACACATTCTCCCATCAGGTGGGCTCCCAACACCCAAAGCAGGCTCTGATCTGTTCTTTTCCTGGGACTTGTCCAAATGATCAGATTTTATCAAACATCCTGGGGTGGTTGAGTGCTAAATAAAACATTCTCAGATGCTTAGAATTACCAAATTACAGCATTTGAGAGCTGAAAGTCACCTTAGAGCACCCTGAGATGAATCCTCCATACTAAAGATGAAGAACTAGAACAAGTGAGTTCAGTGAATTCCCTGAGGTCACTCAGCAAGTTAACAAGTTGATCTGGTCCCCGTTACGGGATCCATCAGGTCTGAGACCAGGCCAGTTCTCAGTTGTGTGATCTGGGCTCCACCAATCTGATGTACCCATGGAAGAATTCAGTTCAGAAGTGGAGCAGAAAGCCTTGGTAGTGTCAGAGCCTGAGGTTATGGTGTTCAATGCTCAGCATGTTTGGTGAAAGCCATGGTATTTATGCCCGCACGGGTTGCCAGTGGGGCCTCTGAAGGTGTTATCTCATTTTGTGGTTTGGGCATTTGCCTGGCTGGCTACCTATATGCTGCACTCTTGGCTGCCCTGGAGATTTTGTGAGCTATCTAATATTCTTTAATAAATTCTCTTTCCATTAAAATGAGCTAAGTGGGTTCTGTTGTTTATACTAAGAGTCCTGACTGGCACACCAACCCTTGAAAGGAAAGGAAATTCTAAATATAAATGCCACTTCACAGACACTTGTTAATCCTCTCTCTTCTCCTCCGCCCTCCTGCCTTTCTTCTGTCATGCCTGTCAAACTCATCATCATCGAAGCATTGTGGGACCTGTGAAAAGAGATATGTTGGATCTAAATTCCCACAAAATGACACTGGGTGTTTGAAAACGCGTACAAAGAGGCATTGCTCCTCAATGGGGAGGGGTGGGTGTCTCAAGGATTTGTGAGGGCTGCAGGGGATGGGTGGTGGAGGGTCAAAGAGGGTGCAGACGTTCCTTTAGCTCCTCTCCTTCCATCTGCCCCATCCTAGAATTTAAGATACTAGTAAGAATGATGGAAGATAATTTCCATTGGCTCATGTGTGAACTTAAATAGGAGCTGATTCCCAGGTTGGTGCTCCTGCTCTTCTCCTAGGTCCCTCCTTGTAAGACTTGTGCTACGTAGCGAAAGGTACACAGGGATTAATTTGCTTGGAGAACCTTCCATGCAATGACCAAACAATTACAGATGATCCAAAAAACAAACAAAGAGGGACAGGGAAGGGAAATAAAGACCAGCGGAACAAAGGAGAGGCTGAAAACAGATAGAATAAATTCTCCTTACCTGAGTTCCACAGATATCAACTGTTCATAGCAACTCGGTGGGTGGAGAATGGACTCAGATCCGCCTGGCACCCATTAGATGTGTGATCTCGGACCTTTTGGACAGATTTTCTAACCTCTTTGAGCCTCTCTTCCCTTTATTTTATATATTGCATATATTATATAATATAGTCTGCACTGGGCTTCCTGGGTGGCTCAGTAGTAAAGAATCTGCCTGCCAACATAGGAGATGCAGGTTCAATCCCTGGGTCAGAAATTTCCCCTAAGAAGGAAATGACAACCCACCACAGTATTCTTGCCTGGGAAATCCCATGTGACAGAGGAGCCTCGTGGGCTACAGTCCACGGGGTCGCAAAGAGTCAGACACGGCTGAGCGACTAAACAGCCACAACAACATAGATGTGTTATATTCTCATTATTGGTGAAAGTCTGTCCTATAGACCGACTGGGAATGCTGTCAGGAGCGATATTTGAATGGCTCCTCTGAGGAGAAACACATAACCTTGTTTTCTCTATGTTTCTGTTTAAAGACATTAATATTATTGTTGATTCACTGACATTGAACTCCTGGCCAGCAGCACTGGAATTCATGCGTGAATGAGGCTCATCTAACACACATTTTCTATGTAAGTCACACCAACATCTCCTTGTGCACCACTATGCTTGGAGACACTTTAAACAGCAAAATCTCTAACGGAAAGAGCACCAAATGTGAAAAGACATGGCGAAAAGGAGCTTGTTTGCAGGATGAGAGCTGAAACAAGACGGCACAGCGTCGCCTTGTTGAACCTTGGCCGGGAACACCTGTGATGGGCAGCTCAGATCTGTAACTGCTCTGGCCATTCTGCAAACAACTGTAGGGGTGCTGCGAGTGTTGATTTGGGGGATTATAGATCAATTTTAACAAGTAGGCAAATTCGCACATATGGAATCTATGACTAATGAGGATTGACTATATATACAATTATATATTGCTATCTTATCTCACTTAGTTTTTGTCAGGACCAAATGCATGGGAGGATTCATCACAACAGTAAGACACTGTAGAAATTAATTTAATGGTTATATAACACACGTGCTGGTGGATGCCAGCACATTCTCTCAGGTCAGGAGTCACCTCCTCCAGGAAGTCTTATATCAAAGGCAATGACTTAACCATAAATATAAACTAGAATGGGTTCCTGGTTTGCCTGAGTGGGGTGAAAGAAAAGAAGGTCAAGACGACCACTCGCTTATTTCATTCAGCTTCTCACCTTGTCCAGGAACCTAGATGCAAGGGTATACACTGCCAAGTGGCAAGGTCAGGATGTGTATCCAGGATTTCTGACTCCAGAGTTTGGAGTCTTAACCTCTGGGATATACTAAAACCAAACTTTGTCACATCATAATTGAAGCAAAAGCGCATCACTTAAAATTTCCGGGAGAAAACTCATGGACCCTTGGGGGTACCTCTCTGTACCTCCTCCCATTACCCCAGTTAGAGAAACATAGATTTGCTGGAGTCCCTCCAAAGTGTGCTAAAGCTTATAAGCCTCTTTTCCTGCCCCCTTCAAACCACCACCCCAGGGGTGACGTGGTGGCTCCAAGATGACACAGATGACAATGGCCTGGGATGAAGACTTAGGGCTCTGGGGTCACGAACCGGGAATGAGTTGGCTCCGTGGAGGATTAAGGGTGGAGATTCAATCTAGGAACTGGCTAGGCATGAGCAAAGAGTCCCAAAGAGGTTTCTGAGATGGGGACACTGCCTGATGGCCTCTCCCCAGTCCCTTTTGTCCTCTGCTCTTTGAGAGTTTATGGGGATATGGATTCCATGCACAAAGGCAAAATTTCCTAGAACTAGTACCCTGAGGAACCCACTCATTCTACAAATGTTTACTGAATGCCTGTTGTATTCCAGGACTTACGTAAATGGTTGAGCATGCTGACATTAAGCACTGGGGTGTATTCATATCGTATCTACCTTAGGAGAGATAGTCAGACCCAGGGGTGGAGAACGTCCCCTCAGTTTCCTCATGGTGACATGGAGGAAATCCCGGTACCTACCTTACAGAGTTGACATGAAATTAAATAGGCTAATACACATAAAGGTTTAGACCAGTGCCTGTTATGTAACAAGCCCTCGTTATTGCTGTTATTAATTTCAGTGAGCCCGTGAGAGAGAAAGAATGTGAGAAAGAAAGAAGTTGTGCTGGCAACGATGCGACTGCATATGCTTTCTCTCAAGGGGCATGTGCTCTGGAGATAGGCAAGGCGGGATTTTGAGGTCATATTGATTGGCCATGGGTTTCACGTTATGAATTTACGTTTAGCCCCTGTATTTACCCCTGTGTTACAGTGACCCCACTACAGCAGTTCTAGTAAGCTGTAGCAGTAGTAGTGGCAGCGATGAGGATTTACTGAGCACATATGCGTGTATCAGGTCACAGCACTGTGGTTCATCCACGTTTAATCTAATTCACACAGTAATGGGTTCCATCGTTTAGGTTTTAAGAAACTACAGTATGAGGCAGTAAAGCAATGTGTCCAGAGGTACAGCTGACGCATGACCAGGTGAGGAGGTGAACTCCGTTTTTACAAGCGCAAATGCTGCATCTTAGCCGATAAGCTATATGGTCTCCGAGGAAACGCCCAGCCTAGGGGTGCTGCTGGCAATTTTAAACAAACAATCCCAATAGGTGGGAAAGTGCTGGAGGAGGTGACGTGGTAATTAAGCTTTTTGCCAACCTGTTCTCTCCCTATCACTCTCTTACTGGTGCCTAAATGGCAGGGACCAGATATTGCCCATCTTGGTTCTCCTTGCACTAGCCAAGTGCTCAGTAAATATTTGCAAGTTCGGTATGATTTGAATGAGATATAATGACTCTTTCAGATGGTGCTCCATGACTGAGCTAATGATTTCTCTAGTGTGGGGATTACAAGCCCTAGGGGTATGTTATTGTTTCTGAAGCTGGAGCCAGAAATGACACTCTCTGTTTAAGGATGTAAGAATGCTCAAAATAGGAATGATGCTCATTGCAAGCAAACTTGCTAAACGTGGGCCCCTTTGGTTTCTGGGTCATTCACAACTGGCTACCTTCTACTCTTCTGTGTTCCAAAAAGCTCCTGGCTGATCTGTTTCCCTGAGTCATGAGTTGAAATGCAAAATAATAAGGCAGATCCTATCTTTGCAATGAAAACCCCACAGGCTACATTTCATCTGTAAAAGCAGCTGTGTGCCAACCTGACCTTTTCCCCAGTCTCATGCTCCTTCTGCCTCTATTTGGGCACACCCAGATGAAGGGAGATCACCACCATTCATTCCATCTTTGAGAAGTTCTGAGCCTCAGGCAAGGTCATCTTACTAAGTGAAGCTGCCTATCTAGAGCTTTTTCCCTTTTGACCTGCCTCCAAGGTCACACAAATAGCCATCAGCTTCCTTTGCCTCAAGACAGTTCTTTAGAGATTAGATATCACTACTATCAAGGCCATATTCACAGTTCCTTTGAGCACCCTCCACAGAGCATGGTTTCCAGTGCCCTCACAGCCTGGCCAGCTTACGTGGATGACAGCGCGAGGTCCAGAACTGAGCATGGTGCTTTAGATTCAGTTTAGCACAGTAAACCGGACCGTGCTCTTTACAACCTCCTTCTTATTTCTGCGGTGGCATCCCACCTTTGATGCAGCTTGACTTGGATTCCATAGTTTTTTTTTCTTGCTATTGCTGTCGAGACAATGCCCCCAAAATAGGGAGGCATCAGTCCCAGGGCCCTGAGAGCTGGTGGGAAATTGCCATGAGTGAAGAAACAAGAGAGGTTGCCCCTTCTCCCTGCACAAGACCCTGGATGTGCAGAGGAAGTGAACGTCACAGGCCCCAGGTGAACAGGCAGAGCAAGAAGGCCTTGAGAAAGGGTACTGGCACAGGGTGGAGAGATTTGGGTTTAAAGCACACTGTTCCACTTGCCATGAAGTGGAGGTGCCAACTCCTCTGCTCACAGGGAGGAGACAAGTCAAGGACAAACTGGCAAATAGCCTAAAAATTCTCGGTGACCTCTAGTCCCAACTCATTAGGTCAGAGACAAGAAATATCGGTCTGACATCCAGAAAGCAGTATCAACCTTTTTATATTTTTCCTGAGGTTCTTTCAAAAAGGTAAAAGGGAGAGATTTCACTGAGTGAATCACAGCAAAAACTTTCTTTGCTTATGTCCCCAAAGTCGGCCACACTTTGATAGCTGCACAATTTCCCCAGCTGAAAGCTCCTTTCTTCCCCCTTCCCTCCTTCCAAACCTATAAACCAAACTCTCTAATGAGGGGAACTATTGGAAGAAAACCCGACTCCTGATTCTCTCTTCCCTTGCTCATGCCTTTAATTGTGTTGTTCATTTACTCCATTTTTTTTTCAAGAGATGCTTAAAAAGCACCTGTGTGATCCTGGGCAAGTCATCTGACTTCTCTGAGTCTCAGCTTTACCATGGGATAATGAATGTAAGGCATTTAGTATGTGGCTAGAATTGATATGCCTCTTCCCCAGCAAGTTACATTCAGCCAACAACATTAGGCTGGGGCTTAGAGGATATGCTCACATGTCTCAGACTGAATTTTCTTCCTGGAAAAATCCGTGGTACAGTAGGACACAAGTCAGGCAGAGCAAAGCAGAGCGTGCTGAGAGGACAGGACAGCACTGGGAGACATAAGGACAGGCAGAGCCCAGAAGGCTCCCTGGAAAAGTCAGGTTTGAACAGATCTGCTGACGGGCCAGATCTGACCACAAAGGAACGGAGGAAAGGAGAGCGGGGTGCTTGTACCGGGAGAGAGAGCTGCCACACAGAATGAGTAGGTAGTAAGTCTGGAAAGCAGATGGAAGGTGGGTATTAGTCTGATTAAGGTCTGACTTTCTTGTTTCAGAGTTGGAGCTACAAACAGGTCTTCTAAATGAACTTTTGCACAGACTCATGGGGTATGAGCAAAACCAGTCCAGAGAGCTTTAATGCCAAGACCAAGTGGGAAGAAAGAGAAGCACTCAAAGTCAGACGGGGGTCACGGTTTCTCCAGGCACATCTGGTGCCAGTGACTCCAGAGGAGGATGGAGATATTCCGACAGCCGGTGACCAGCTCCTTCTGCATGCCCTCACCTACTCAGGAACAGGGTCAGTGTGGGCATCATCGCCTCCGGCTGTCTCAGAGGGAAGGACTTCAGCTCTTATGAGGCCAGCTGGGTGTAGCCCTAACTTTTATTCAGAGTCATCTGTCATTCAGGCCTGGTCTGTGCAGGCAGGAGTGACTGTCGGTTCTTGAAAAATGTGCAGCTAAAGGCCTGTCACACTTTTAACACTTCACACACAGCACTGGCTCATATATAGCTGCTGGTGGCATCCATAATCTTTATATTTAAAGTCTACCTGCTTTAAGCACGTTAGGATAGTGTTATCTGCTTATAGACTTGAGGTTCCTGCCAATGAACATTCTGCTTATAGACTCAAGGTTCCTCCAAAAGAATTTTCCCCAGGACTCTCACCAAGAGGTGAGAATGCCAGGCTCGGGCTGTTGGGTGGTCTCTCTGTGGGTTCGAGAGAAGGTGTATGAGACGTAGGGCAGCGACCAGAAGGCCCAGGAAGGAGAAGACATCCGTGGAAGAAAGAGCACCGGGGGGAGGCCTGCGGGATATCGTAGACACTCAGAGCAGTGTCTGGGAAGCTGGGTCAGGTAGGGGCAGAGGAAAGGACAGACTTGAGAAATAATGCCCAGGACAGAGCACGACTCTAAAGAGGTGAGTCAACAGATGCCAACCATAGGAAAGTTCTGAGAAAGGATGGAGGGCTCCTCTTTGATGGAAGTCAGATCAGAGAGTTCCCTTCCAGTCAGT